>NC_048904.1:20043684-20289875 GCF_011077185.1 Oxyura jamaicensis | reverse complement strand
CCGCGGGCAGGGCCGCACCGCCCGTGTCCGCCGGCCTTCCTGCCGCCGCTGCCGCCCGGCCCGGCCCGATGGCGGCTGGCAGCCGCCGCCGCGGGGGTTTCCAGGCTGCTCCCTCCGCCCGGCAGCGACGTGCCTTGGCAGGGCGGCGCGGCTGGGAATGCGGCGGCGAGGGGGGGCCGGGCCCGCATCTCCCTGCCTCCGGCCCTGCCCCGTGTCCCCGCCGGCTCTCTGCACGCCCAGCTCCCTTCAGAGCCGGGCACGGGGCGGGTGAAACCCCCGGGCCGAGTCCTGGTTTAGCACGAGGGTAAAAATAAAAAAATAAAATAATAAACCAACGTATGGCAGCTGGACCGGGTGAAGAGTGCCACTGAGTTTGTGTGTGCTTTCTGTTTATGAAACAACATTTTTATGCCAGGATGTGGTTAAGCCTTTGTAGCGAAGGATCACAAACAGATTTCAGATGACCTCTGGTGAGCAGGCTGCTTTGTGTTTAAATAAAAATAAAAAATAAAAAAGCAGCAACCCCATTATCAGGCAGGTAGCACTGCTTCGCAGCACGCTGCAGTCCTGGAGCGCGCTGCAGGTTCTCCTGTTAGCTGAGCTGCCTGCATTCATTTTAGGGTAAAACAGAACATCTCCAGAATTTTATTTTTTTAAACCATGGAATCATCAGAAGGGCAGAGAGGAGGAAATGTCACACTGCAGCTCCGCTAAGCCAGCCTGGGCTTCCAGGTAACCACCTGTGAACGTGCATCGTGTGCTGAGCACCGGCACGGCTCTAATTTTCGAGTACAATCGTGGCGAGGGTGTTATTTTAGAGAAGTTGAGCTCACCTTTTGCTAAGCACGTTCCCCGTGGATTTCAGGAGCTGCGGCAGGCATTTAAAATAGAAGAACATGTGAGACCTTGTTCTTTCCAAAAGGCCTAAGCATGCACTTGCATAATATTCAAATGTTATGCCTGTAATTACACTGAGTTTTACTTTTCACACTAAAAAAAAAAGTTGAGTTAGAACTCCACTTTTCAGAAACTAACATCCTTGCTTTGTACCATTTTGTAGTTTATTACTAAACTTTTTTAACTTGTTCATGCACAGACCTGCTTGTTCGGCCATTATCTTGCCGCTTACTGTGTATCAGTGCAGAACTGCATTTGCCCGAGTGTCTGCTGATCCGCTTGGCTCGGGGCTGGGCAGAGATGTGATTTTCCAGACTGTCCTTACATCGTGAGGGCAGGGTTTATGCATCCGCAGCTAGTGGCAGATTTATTGCCACAGCGTTATGACCGATGTGCCAATGTCCGTTAGTTGCATTCGGTCAAAAGTTAGCCCCAGCTGATAGGCTTGGTTCAGCAGAAGTCCGTAACTTGGCACCTTTAACCTTAGCACTTAATTCCGTCCATGTCTTGTTTCCTTTAGGAAAGAAACCCTTCAAGGTGCGTGATTTAGTGCCCCCCAAATCTGCTGTAGGTCGTGTACTTCCTCAATATAATGGTGCAGAAAAGTTGTTCCATCTCTTAGTATCTTAAAACATGCTTGGTGTATAAGTTGTGCTTTACGTAAACATCCTTTGAGAGGGACTATGCATAGCGAAAGCGTGTGAAATGATTTCTCTTTAAAACAGTGTAACGTAATTCAAATGTGCTCGTGCTTGTTCCAGTAATAAGGGAAAGGACAATGACTATTAACAAGAATCAAATGGGGGGGGGGGGGGGGCAAAAAAAAAAAAAAAAAAACAAAAATAAAACCGGCACACTCACTTTTTAAGTCAAACATCCAGGTTGTGCCAGGCTGGAGGGGAAAGATTTTCTGCCATTTCAGTATTTTCACATGACTGAGACATCAAGGGATTTTGAAGACATTGCCACTGCCTTTCCCCCTCAAAATAACCATCAGAGTATTAAAGCCTAGGTTTGCATGTGCAGGCGTCTCTTGCCAGGTCAATAAATGAAGAACTTTGGGGGCTTGGTCTTCGAGTTCCTCCTTACGCCCCGTCTGAGCAGAGCGACCCTGTGGGGTTGGCCAGTTCCCGAATCTGCTGCGCAGTGTTGCCCTGCTCGATGCACAAAGCCTCTCGTCCGACCTCCTCCTAAGTGAATGCAGAAGTGAGTGGAGCTGGTGGAGCTGCACTCGTTTTGGTTCCTTACCCTGGTACTTGGTAACTTACATTTAGGAAAAGTACTTTTAGAGATTTTGTAAGGTAAATGTCTGATCTGAAAATGGAAGTTTTAAAGCTTTTAAAATGTTTCAGCAAATGGTTGCCATACGTACCAATGGCTTTCCTAAATGCTTGTAAGTTTGTTGTGCCAATTCTTCTATTTAATGGCCACTTTTTACAGTGAACACACTTTCTGGGTCTAGAATCGGCAGTCCCTGCAGGGTGGCTCGCCGGCGAGGAAGGAAGGCAGAGCGGCATGCCTGTGCCCGCCTCGTGCTCAGAAGGTCAGCACCAGCCTCCATGCGGGTCACCCAGAGTTCCCTACCCAAGGAGTGACTAATAACGAACAATGCTAGATGACAGAACAAAACAGACGTGCTGCACGAGAATGTGAAACTTCTCTAGAGCTGTTAGCATCTGAAAAGCGTTTTTAGAAGGCAAACAAATGCAAAAGAAGTGGATCGGTTGTGCATCTCTGTGTTCAGCAGGAAACTCTTGCAGTCATGCAAGACAGCCCCAAATACCAGTGCTGCTGGCACAGAGGTGATGGGTATGTGCAGAAACATGGCAGAGGTCTACACCCAAGGTCCAAAGCAAGGAACCTCCCTTACCGCCAAAACGTGCGCAAAAGAAATTGGTAGTAGAGGAATGCAGGAGAAGGTCAAAGAAGGTCCACAAAATATTTGCCCGTTTCCTATATAAATAGCTTTTGTGCAGCTGGTGCAAAGTGCCAGGCAAATTAACATTGCTGAGTTACGGCTGGAGTGGGGAAAAAAAAACAACAGTTGAGTAAAAATGTGAGCTGCAAACCAATACAAGCATCCCAGGGCACGTTCTGCGGCTGCATCTCAGTGTCTGTCAGGAGGAGAAACACGAGCATTCAAATTACGGCCTGCAGTAATAGTTGTAGTAGAGCTCGTATTCAGCCGATCGGGGGACTTTTGGTTGTTTCCTATCTGTTTTTCAGTAACGCGTCTGGTGGTTCTAAAATGAGTGGTATTTATCTGACCCGGGAGTCAGAGACATTACCTCATTGTCACGGGGTCGGTGGCAATTAGCCGGCGCAGCCCGGCCGAGCGGTGCCGCTGGGTACAGCAGCCTGCGCCGGCCTTAACCTTTACGGTCACCGCTGCTGCACGGGGACAGCCCGCGGGGCAGGGCAGGAGGGGCCCTCTCCTTTCACAGCACTTCCCTGAGGGCTTGGGCACGCTCATTGGCATAAACATTGGGAGGCCGTGATGGATTTGTTTAGGCAGGACTGTTGGGTTAATGATCTGTATAGTTTCTATCTCGATTTTGAGTTAAAAGCGAAGCTCGTTCCAAAGACCACCTGGTAATGGTGCAACGCAGTGTAAATACAGTAATTTATGCGCACTGGTCACCTCGTGGTTACAGTAAACACGCGGGACGAAGGTCCGCGGCCGGGTCAGCAGCTGTGCGCAGCGGGGACAGGCAGCCCGCGGACGGGGCGCTGCGCGGTGCCTGCTGCCGGCCTGCCTTGGGGCACCGCGCTCAGCACCACCGCTGACCTGTGCGCTCGAGTGCTTCTGTAACCAAAAGCAGGTGCTTTTCGTTTCTGGAGGTGGCAACCTTACCTTTCTCTTCTGCTAACACAGGGTTACGCGTTATGCATGCTCCCCATTCACAAACGAGAGGCTTGAATCACAGGTCTACCGCAGGCAAGCCAAAACGCGATAGCTCGGAATTTGAGAGCAATTTATTTTCAGATAGCGTGTTTAATATTCACCCCAAACGAGACAACTGAGCTGCCAGATGAAGGACTTTGGTCGCCGGCTTCCCACTGTTATTCATTGTTGACTGAAAGGGTTTGTCAGGCGGGTGGGTAGGATGCTGCGGGAATGCACGCAATAGGAGCTCTGCCTCATCGTGGCACGCTGCCAGAAGGGCTTTCCTCCTCCGTGTTGTCACTGGTCCCTCTGATTCATCCTGTCTGCCCGGCTTGCTCTTGCACGATTTAATGCACCACCTCTGCATTTTTGGTTCAGGAAAGCTTAATGTTCTGCCTATTTATTGTTCCACTTTAAAAAATCTGGTTTTGCCATAGGCAGAGATAACCCTGCTTGCCCAAAGAGTGCAGGTGGGAGAGGCCGGGGGCAGCACTGCAGGTATTTTACAGGCAGGTAACCTTCCCTTCTGTGGGGTTGCTCATGAATAGGGTGAGGATATGGGTAAGGAGTAAGGCTTCTCCCTGCTGTCCTGCCGGGCTGAGTACTAGACCCACAGAAAGTCTGAGCTAGGGCCTAGTCTCACAAAAGGTCTGAAAGCAGAAATCTGAGAGTTTCAGTTCTCACCGTGTTGTCACCCACTCAAGCCACAAAATTGGGGTCTGGGCTTCCCAGGCGGGGAACGGGAGGAGAAGGGTGGCTGCACGGGGCAGCCACGAAGGCAGCGAGTGCATGAAAGCTCTGGGCACCGAGGCAGCCCTGAGGCAGGCGCTCCTGCCTTCCCCCGGCACGTGTCCTGCTTTGGACCATCTGACACTGTTGTCCCCCGGGTGAGATCGGCTGGCACGCTGCTCTGCGCTACAGAAACCACTGCCTGTGCCTGCCCCAGGCAATGGTAACTATTTTTAATCAATATTCACTCAAACAGCAACTGCACACGGCTCTGCTCCCTGAGCGGCCGTCCTGTCTCTGGGAACGTGCCAGCTCACGCGGGCAGGGGCTTGGGTGCGTGCAAGCTGCGGGGCCCTGGGTGCTGCCGAAGCACACATTGCCCCGGGTAGGGCAATAAATGGGAACCGAGGAGCTGGGACGGCAGGCAGGCGTCTAGGGGCAGGTCTCGGGCACAGCCCGGTGGTGCTTTTTGGTGGACAGAGGGGGTGACGCAGGCGCAGGGTCTCGGTCAGCACCAGGAGCCTGGCACGGGGCCTGCATGTGCTCAAACCCCAGCGCTTCACACGCTTCAGGAAAGCTGAGTACTTCCCACACGGCTTGCCCTCGGTGCGTGCCCGCACCCCTGGGATCTCACCAGCCCCTGCCGGGGCCCGCTGAGCCCTTTCGCAGCCGCCCCACACCTGCCGGTCACGCTTCAGAGAGGGCCGGCGGCGCGCAGCAAGGAGGAGGGCCCGGGGCACGAAGGCCTGGTGGCCATTTGTGGGTGGCAGCAGCCGGGGAGCCGGCCGGCTGTCCTGCCCCGTGTGGCCTGCCAGGCCGCCACCCTGCCCGGGTGCCCTCACGCCGCTGGAGCCCTGCAGAGCGTCAGCAGCAGGCCATGAGGGAAGCCGGGAGCGGCCTGGCGGCACCGACATCAAAGGCGCTGCGAGGAACCTGCATTTCCAACTCTCTTCCCAGCATTTACATGGAGCAGGCTTTGGATGCCGTTTCCTGGCATTCCTCCCACTTCCTAGTTCCAGGAAAAAGAAGAGCAGGCTCCTGTTGGCAGCCACAGACGCCCGCTGTCGGGAGCAGGCTCAGGACGGGCCCACCCGCAGCGGTTCCCTGCGGACAATTCGCCCCTGTCTGGCCGTGCCCACGGGAGGGTTTTGTTCGCTCTCGTCCTCGCTGTGCGAGGCACAGAGCAGCTGAAGGCTCTGGGGTGTCTTCAGGGCGAGTCTGGAGCTTTGAGGCTCTGCATTTTGGGTTTAGATAACCCAAGCCTCTTGTCAGATCTAAGAGAACACAATCCAGATCACTCTGTGCAGAAGTCTCCTGAGCCCTAGGGACGACCTTCCGTACTTGAACGAGATGCAGTGGCTGCGAAAATTCGAACTGGAGACAAGCAGTACGGTTCAGGCAGTTTGTCACTGGGACGTGTTGCCAAGGTCCACACTACAGCTGTGGCCACGGGGCAAGGTTCCTGGTGAAAACAAGGGGCAGATTATCCACCAGTTGTGGGGCTGGAGATGGGAACCACTGGGAGACAGTCTGTGGTCGGGATCCCGCAGGTAGCTGTGCTAGTGGGTTGTAATGGTTCTGCTGCTTCGTGAATAATGAATCATCCTGGGATTAAATTGCTGTGAAGACTCCCATGGCGTGTAAATAGAGGCCAACTGCAATTTTTAACGACTATCAGGTACACTAGCACCGAGGGGATACAATTTTCCTACTACAATTTAATTGCATACTACATTGCTCCTATCATTCATAAGTAAAACTTTCTTACAGACGTAACAGATTGTGTTTCCATCTCTGTTGTGTAAAAACAGTATTACGGACACAAGTGAAATGGAAATCATAACATGCCATCTTCACTATTTTAAGAGTCGTAATGAAACACATGGAACGGATACGAAATTCCACTCTGCTGCCTTCAGATTCAGCGCTCTGTGTATTTACTCAGTGCTAGGGATGGAAAGTGAAAACAAAATTATCATCTGAAAAAAGCACCAGTAAACAGGCTTCGATTCGAGCCTTTCCCTTAGGACTGAGTACCATTTCCAGGCAAAGGAAGTGCTCTGTGCAAGCGAGAGCTGCAAAGTCATCCCGAAATGAGACAACAGAGAGAAAGGAAAAAAAAAAGGAAGAAAAGGATGGCGTGCCAGGGTGAGAACAGACAGCAGAGGAGGAATAATGGGCGAGAGAAAGCTGAGAGATGAATCTGAAGGATGATAGCTCTTGTGGATGAAAAGGCTGACTTGAAATAAGTCTGGCTGTTCCTGCTCCGTGTGCTCCTGGGGAAGCACCTGGCCTACGGCAATTTATCCAGCTGTCAGCCTGTTTTCACACAGACAATGAATGCATCCTGGGATTGTGACTTCAGCTAGGCACAGGATGGTTTTCCCATCTTGTGATTATTTTTGAAATTTCAGAAATTTTTGCTGTGTTGCACTGGGACAAACCACTTCGATCTTTCCCACGGAGAAGCGAGCGCGGGAAGGAGCGGCTCCAGCTGCGCGGAGCCGAGCTGCAGCAGCGGCTTTGAGCGGTGTCACAGCCGGGGCACCGCGCTCCAGGCGCTACCACCGCGCGCTCGCAACATGCAACAAAAGCGCAGCAGGCTTTGTGCATCCTCCTACGGCACCTGAGGTCTAAATCGATCGGTGTTCTCTGTTTTCTTTCTGCAGACTTTTCTAGTTGCAGTTCCAATTGCACCTCTATTCAGACGTCCCCAGAGTTACCTTGATTTGGTACAGTTGATTTTATTTTATTTTTTAAATTTTCCGTTCCAGCCTTATACAGTTTCATTTCCAGGTGTCCCACTCACAGATGTAACTGCTGTAGAGAAGCATCCCAGAAACTCGTGAGAGCATGCCAGAAGTAGGCTAGCTGGTCTAATACGGCTGCTCGGCATGGCTCCTCCTGTGTGCCTATCATAGTTGAATTTCTATATGACTAAGCACGCTGGTTGTGGTGTTTGATGGCATCTTCAGAGCACTGCTCCATATTTGTCTTTCCTTCCTCGGTTATCTCAGTTAGTTCTAAACTCTGTCAAAAAAAAAAAAAAAAAGTGGGTTCCTGTGCTGACAAGACCCGACTCTGCTGGCTGGCAGCGGGGTTATGAAGCTCACAGTGTAGCCGAGTACTGGAAAGATGTTTGTCACTGCAGATTTTGCTTGTCATATGCAGAGATGACATGCAGATCTCCCCTTTGACAGATTGATAGTCATTCCGAGATGCATCCACCCACAAAAACCACAGACATGCTGCTTTACTCAAATCTTTACTTTAACCACTACTTTGTGATGCAAAACTGGTGGAGTTTTTGGTACTTTTTGTTAAAAATGAAATCTTTATAGGGGTTTTCCAGCATCCTTGCTAGTTACTAAAAACAAATTGACATTAGCCTACTGGATGGGACAACTCAGTTTACTTGTGGGTGGTTTTGACATTCATCAAATTAACACGTTTAGTCTGAAAGAAGGTTGGAAAGGTAGTAAATAAAAAAACGGACACACAAATACTGCACGTCCCTTGAAGGTATCATGGATCCATCGGCTGAAGCGCCAGCCTCACACTGGCAGAGTGTTGATACCGACTTGACTCCAAATACCACCATCTCCCACTGACCAAGTTCAGAGTTGAACACGGGTCACGCCGTTCACTGCGTTAAGCGTAAAGGTCGCACTCCACACCGGTGAGAGGCAGGAAATTTGCCTTTCAAGACCGAACGCCCATCAGAGCCCAGGAGAGCACGGCCACATCGGCTCCGAGCCAGGCGGTCCCTGATGGAAACACGGAGCCCTCCCGGTGAGCTGCTGGTGGGCTTACGGCTGTGTCGTGCCCTGTCCCGCAGCAGCTGCTCGGTGCGGTCTGATTTTGGACCCTCGTGCATGGCCACACTTAGCAAGCACCCCGTAACGATGTTGGGAGGCCCAGAGCTGCCTGCCAAAGGGGCCTGCAGGGGCACAAAGAACACACACGGCAACGTCTTCAGATGCTTATGTTGAAAACGTAAAAGGGAAAGTACTCCAAATAAGTTTCTCTTGTTCAGAAATACAATAGGCAATTTAAAAAAACCTATTAAGCATGTGTGTAGGAGCATTTCCCATTCTGGGAGACAAGTTGAATTGTTATATGGAGCTATATTATGACTCTCCCGACAAAGTATCAATCAAGACTCCATTATGTAACGAGGTATCCATCACACGCGCCCCATCGCGAGTCCCCGCCGCGAGCACCGAGACTGTAATCCAGGCTCCTTTGTCCTGCCCTGCGCCAATTTGCTGCAAAATTGAGGGCGAGGCGAGGATTTGCCATTGTAGCAGTCTCGGGGCCAGGGTGCTAGGGCTGTGCTTTCTGAGCAGTTATTTGCATCGCCTTGATTAGCATGTCGCCCGCTTCATTAGCAACGAAAATTCTCATCCACAGATTCAGCCATTCATGCAAATTGAAAAATACACGGAGATCCTGCCCCTCGAGGACTTTCCATTATTAGAAAAATTGGTAGATTCTTTTTGTTCCTTCCTCTTTGGAAGGTCACTTTCATTTTCACCTCAGAATGAAAGTTCTTGTTTAAGACGAAATAATTGCATTCCCAAACTTTCACGTACAGCAGTCCTGCTTAAAAAAATCAAATTCCAAGCTAAGCAATCACAGACGCCTGCAAGACAGGTGGAAACGCCCAAGTTTTAACCTAATCCTTAAACTGCCACCTGAAGTGTCACGGCATCGTTAGTTTTACTGGAGGCCAGGGAAGTGTTTGCAGTCACAATCCTCCACTGTGAGGGACCCAAACCCCCTGGGCTCTCAGCCGGGCAGTTCCTACCCCTCACATCCTCCACAGACGTTGCATCCTCTCGGATAACAGTCAGGAAATCTCGCTTCCTCTCCCGCTCCCTGTTTCCGAGACCACGCAACTCCAGCTCCTCACAAGGCACCTCGTCCCGCATCTCGAAATCCCCCCTGCTTTCCTCCCGCCCCCTCTGGCACGTCCACACCACTCTCCTGAAGGTGTGACCCAACTGAAGGCCCTCCAGGAGGGGTCCTGGGGGCAGCAGCTGGAGCGGAGCGGGGCCCACGTGTCGGGCCAGGAGCCACCCTCACCACAGGAGCACCCGCGCTCCCAGGCGGCCCCCGCCGCCCTCCTCCGCAGCCGTTCTGTGCAGCCAGCCCCGGAGTGCCCGGTTCCCCTTCCTCTCCTCCGGCAGACCGCTGACACGCACGGCTGTGGGCTGAGGGGAAAGCGCCGGGGCAGGGAGGAGCCGTTCCTCCTGGACACCGTGGAACCGGGGTTTGATCAAGAGAAGGCGGCTCCTGCGCACACACCTCTGGCTGCGGTCGGCAGCGCCGGTTCTGTTCCTTGAAGCAACGTGCTGGTATTCAGAGAGGTTCCACCAGACGAGCGGTGCGCACCCATCTCACCGTTTGCGGAGGTTTCCCCGTGCAGATGACAGCTCATTTCTGACGTTTCTGAGAAAAACTACTACAAGATCTGCAGAGGTGGACAGCGGGAACCTCGTACCGCATCCCATGGCGCCTCAAGGGACTCGGCCTCTGAGGTCCTGGCAGCAAAGGCCAACGTAAAGAACCTGTGGCTGTCACTAGAGTCTAGTCTTGGGTTTTGAGGATTTTTTTCACTTTAAAGGCCATGAATTGGGAATAAACGTTTTTGTAGTTTCAATAGACAATCAGCTTTTGGGGACAAGACCCCCTACAAGCTGGCAGTCCAATTGCTCCCCGAGGCAGCTCTGCTGGAGCTCCGTTTCCAGCTGCCCTGAGGTGCCGGCCCTCAGCCCAGAACCAAAGCCCTACACAAGCAAGGACCCCAGAATCTGCAGGGTTGTAAGTGCCGCACCCAGGGGCTTCGTCCGCTCCCCCGCTCTGCTGCCACAGCCACAGCCACAGCGGTCGCACGTCCCAGGTGATCCAGGCTGGAGAGAAAAGTCAAAAAGCCCTGGAAGCCAAACAGAGCAAGAAGAGAAAAGTACAAGGTGATGGGAACAGGCAACGTTCTGTCACAATAATGAATTTCCAGGAGTGAGTGCTACACTTGGTGGAGGGCAGGAAGAAGGCAGGCCCCCTCTGCCGACCAGAACCGCCGCCAGGCCGGGATGCGGGACCAGCTGCAGCCCCCTGCCCCTGCCCGCTGCTGCCTGCCAGGGGGGCTTCGCTTCGCTTTGGGCACCCGGCTGCAGCTGGAGCTCGGGGGAAAAAGCTTTTTGCATCTCACCGCATCTCCTGGGAAATGACAACCACACGTGAAAACAGCAGGTTTTACACAGCTGGTTTTCGCACGGATCACTGCACAGACCGAGGTCTGCACTTCTCGCTGAAGCGCCTGCTATTTTTGCCTTTTTAAGGTAAAGATGAAGCAAGGCGGCACGGCCATGCCCCACACGGGGCACACGCCTGCTGGAGGCTCTCCTGCCTGCCCCCTGTGAGTGCAGAGCCTCCTCCCTCTCACCTGAATTGTGGGAAACACCAGGAAGCCTGACAGAGCTGTGTGTGTGTGTTTATCCCCGGATGGCACGAAGGGAAGAAGTGAGTCAGATGCATGTCTCTACTGTTCAGAGAAAATGAAATCCTCCTCCCTTTATTGCACAACCCCTGATAGCAGTTGCATCTGTCACGTTCCCTGTGCATGCACCTTGCTGGCGGCCAGCGGCTGCCGAGGAGAGGGCAACGTTTACGGGGATAGGTATGGAAATGATGTGTGATGAAGCAGTCACAGAATCACCAGCAGATCTCTAGCTCAGAGGCTGCAGGTCAGGATTCCCCTCCTTTGTGGGACGCGCTGGGTTGGCGCTTTGCGATGACCTGTGGCAGGGAGGCGCGCCCTTTTCAGACAGTTGTGTTCGTTACCAGATTAAAGATGATTAATGGTACCAGGTGGATCCTGCTACATCTTCATCAAGCAGTCAGCAGCGCTCCTGCACACACCGTGGAACTGGAGCCTTTTTTTTTCCTGCAGCCAGAGGATGCCATGCCCAAAATATCAGCAGTCGAAGTCTGAAGTGTCAGAAACTGGAGAGCGTTCCCATGAGGCTGCTCGGGCGGCAGTGCCCCTCTGCCGGAGGAGGGATGACTTGGCTCTGCGATTTCCAGACCCACCTCTGCCCCCAGAGCTGGGCAAGGATGAACATGATCCTTGCCAGCAAGGCCCCTTCGGAGCAGCTTCCAGGGCACCCAGGCAAGCGTGAGAGCAAGCAGAACCACCCCCCTTGGGGGGACAAACCACCAGCAGCCTGTGAGCACGTAGTATTTTGCATCATTTATTTAAATACCTATATTTATGCATTTACAAATTTTCATAGCTCTGTTTGTAGCTTTTTTTTTTCCTTTTTTTTCTTTTTTTGTTGACAGTATTGCAGAGAAGTTAGCTTTTGTAAAATGAGGTCCATGTATAAAACTATGCAACAGATTGAAGAAAAAAAAGAAGTTCCTCTCATACTTTCTAGAATCAGAAACCAAAGAAAGTGAGCAGATGGAGGGGGAGAGGGAAAGAAAGGGGTGGGACAAAACAACCTCACAAGTGGCTCTCACAAGTATTACATGTCAGTGCTCAGCTACAGTCCTAACGGGATAGTTCACGTTTCAGGTGGTGCAATGCCTGCTTGCTGAAGCGTTAGCAGGCACAGAGGTCTCTAACGAAAAGACGAAAGGAAAGGATCCTACACTGAGGGATGCAAAGCCTGGACAGCCTCGTTATAGGTCTCAGGTGTCATGGCACAAAATGCCTGTAAGAGACTGCACCGACTCACCAGTAGTGCATACTCATCCTCAACTTCATTTTGCATAAAAAGTTCCCTTTAAGAAATCTTAGCATTTAAAAAAAAATTGGTGTCTGAGCTCTTCTAGCCTCAGTACTTTGAAGAAATCACTTGAAAAAAATACCTCCTGTCTTCCTCCTCTGGAAGCTTCAAAGTAAGGTTTTGGTTTACTTGGTATCAATTTAACAGCTCGTGGGTTCCCAGCGTTGTCTCTGGGAGGAAGAGGCAACAGATACGGCATTGCAAGGTATTTACACACATGGTACAAAAATGTCCAAGGGTATGAAAAATCACCAGTAACACAATTCTGCAGCAGCCTCATTTACACCTGTAATTTTATACCATTTATTACATTGTACTAACACCAGATTCAAAGATGTGCACTCCCTTTAGGACACTCAGGAGTTACAAATATATCGTGATTGCATAATTCATATTGCACAATTGTATAAAAACATAAATACTAGCTATTCTATTTTTTTAAATACAAAATACATGTCACATAGTCAAATATTCTTTTCAAGTGCAATTCAGGTGCTCTCTGTAGTCCTTCCAATAAAAAGGCAATTTTGATAGTTTTGGCACGGGTTTACCCTCCTCCGTGTGCCAACAGTTCTAATTACAACACGTACGCCCCAAACTTTATATAGTAGCAGTCATATACATACAGTATAAAAACAGGGTATGTACAAAATGAACTAAACATACACAGAAGCAGCCTCAGTGGTTGGATCTGAACTCGTTTAGCATTATTCACGTCGTTGCGAGAGGGAGAAGTGACCCTTCTGACTTACGCTGGTTGCTGTGGGTTCACATTCATGGGAGGAGGGTGTCCTAGGAGACCGATGCGCTGTTTCTGCTTCCTCTGTTCGGTCATCTGGAAAATTAAAAAAGTTTGCTCATTAGGCCTAGACGCTTCCTGTGCGTCAGCACGCAGAGCGCCCCAGCACCGCGCTTTGTGGTCGGGGTTCGGGCTGAGATCCACTTTCTGCAAGTAACGCCCTCCTGCCCGTGATGCCAGCCGAGGGCCAGCGGTGAAACAGGCGACTCCGAACCCGCCCGGGAGCTCACGGGGAGATGTGAGACCCGCTGCTGTCACCGCCTCGCAGCTCGCAGCGTCACACGTGTCCCAAACCCTGCGTTTCACGCACCTGCAGTGTCCCAGACCCTGCGTTTCAGAGGCAGCGAGTGCTCAGGTGTGAGCCCCTTGTGGGAAAAGGACTTGGTCACAACAGGCAGCTCCGGGCGGCCTCTGGAAGCTCCTCGGTGTACCACAGGCACCGCGCACACCGTTAGGCCCGGCACCTGAGTGGGCAGGGTGCGTGTAATGACGCTCACTTATTCACTGGGGAAAGGACCGAAATCCAACATTCATCCTGAAACCATAATTAAACTCGATTACAGCGTGGTGCCTCGCTCAGCACCTGACCAAAGGGGAGGCAGAACTGTTATTTTCTGTTACTTTTTAAGAAAAATGACCGCACTCTCACAAGGCTGGGTCACACCTCGCGTTCTCTGCCACGTACTTCTGGAAGTCACAAAACGCTCCTGAGGCTTCGCAGGAGTAGGCGAGTGCAAGAGAGGGGTCTGCAGGCACGCTGCTCTCCTGCCGGGCCGGCTGGGACTTCTCCAACATCACCCACAGGTTGGCAGCGCAAGGAGGCAATGAGGCCTTCGCTTGAAAGGTGCCTGTTTACATTAATTAGTTACCCTGAGCAAACCAGAGCCGTGATTTCACTCAGAGTGATTCAGAGGACACGTGAAGTACGAACAGGAAAGGATGGGGAGCGAGCAACGCAAGGGGCCTGCACGAGGCAGCTCTGTAAGGAACCCAAAGAGATGGCGCGCTCTGACAGCGGTGCGCTTAGAAGGAGCCAGCCCTGCCTTTTGGGAAAGGGAACGCGAACGCAATGCCAGTGCGGAACGTTATTCACCCTGCAAAATGCACAGCTCTTGTCCAGGAGGCATGGAGCGGCACCATGGGGCAGTTTCCATCCCTACCCCCTCCATCTGGAGGGCGAGCCTGCTGTGAAAGCTCGGCAGCCACAGCGACCTGTGCCCGGGGCTGGAAAACAGCAGGAGCTGCGCACGCCTGGCAGGGGAGCTGCCGGGGGGACTGTGAGCAGCGCCGAAAGGATGAAACAACAAAACCAAACCACGGGGCGTGCAGTTCAGCCCAGTCCAGCTGGACTCCCAGATAACCGCGTGTGATTACGTAGGCGCGCTCTGCCTAGTTCCAAAGGTTACCTGTGAGTTGGAATCGACTCCAGCAACGCAAGCACCGCATGTGCCAGCTGCATGGCAGGACAGCGGCCGCACACGCACGGCGTGCCACACAGCCTGCGGCGCTCGCCTGCCCTGCAGCATGCCCGGCACCTGCACGGGCAGGGTGCGGGACGGGGACAAGGCCCGGCTGGTGCCCGGGGCCGGCTCCAAAGACGTCAACATCTCCTGGTGCCTCGCTTACCAAGCTAGGAAGAGGGCATTGGAAAGGACTTCTGGATGACTGCAGCTAAGCCCTGCTGCTGCCGACAGTTGTGCTGTGAGCCGTTTGCACAGAACTAACACCATCGAGGTGGTACCGCCGTCGGCGCGGTACTCCCGTTTCAGAGCAGGCACGCTGCATGCCAGCTTTAAACGCTGTCTGCAGAAACCTAACGGGCTTGAACAGCGCATGAATGAGAGGTTTGCCCGTTATTTGGTTGCAAGAAAATAAATAGAAATAGAAGTTCCCTGAGCTAGTTCATTTTCCTGGGGACAGTTCCTAACTGGGAGGAGGGCCGCACCAGTTTTGTCACCTAACTGGAGCATCCTGCAACCAAAGCAGGGTTCTCTCACTAACGGTACTCGGGGGAATTCCTAAAAGCTATCACAACATTAATGAAGCTGGTTTCCTCTTTTGCTTGTACAGTCAAATAGCTCTTTAAAAGCTAAATCCTTCATTCTTATTTTCACAAAGAGCAAGAAGGTTTTTTTTAGTGCTTGGGCAGCCAAGAGCTGCAAAGCTTTAGAAATAAATGCGTTCAGATCCAAAGCTGGCTTCAGTCGATGGAAAGACTCCCGTTGACTGCAGACCACTTTGAGTCAGACCCTTCAACAGGAAGACAGAAGACACATGTTTCAAGATAATTGTTTCCAGGCAAAAGAGCAAAAACACTACCCGGCAAGTATTAGAGCCCAGACAAAAGAGCAACTGCCTCCATCCTCTGCCCTCAAAACCAACTGGAGCATGGGGGTCCGTGGCACGGCGTCTGAAAACTAATTACAGCCAGGAGCGGCAAGATTTCCTGCTCTCAGCCCGACACTAATCCCTCCCTGAGCTCCGCGGGGCGCTGGGGAAGGCCCCACTCATCCGAAAAGCAGAGCGTGATCGGAAGTCAGAGCGCCGGGGCTCCGTCGGTGCCGTCCTCCCAGGCTGTCCCCACGAGGACGACTTGTCTGCGCAGGAAGCAGGCACCAGGTTAGTACTGAAGAGAGCCGTGCCAGCTGTTGTACAGTGGGTAGATCGACTCTATAACTAAGATATCGAACCAAATCCCTTGGCCATTTCTGCCCCCGCTGACTGCCCTGGGATACTGTCGTGCGCAGTTCCACGACCCCCGTCACCCAGCTCTCTCCCTCCATCCACCCAGCTAACCGAACCATCTCCCTTCGGTTATTAACCCCTGAAGCCAAGCAGCTAGCCACTGCACTGCCTCGTCAGAGGGAAATTTTTGGTGAGTGTGAAGCCAACACAAGGGGACAGACAGGGCAGGGAGAAGCGGTCACCGCGTCCCTTTGGGGATACAGGGGGTCTCCTCTCCTTAAAATTTGTACGTGCTGTACGGTAAGTATATCCTCCAGTACTTCTCTGTAGAGCAATATGACAGCGATCACAGCAACCCAGCTGAAACCTTTCTCCACCCAGAGCTCTTGTTTTTGGAGGGTTCTACCCTGTGCCAGCTGTCAGTGAAACGTAGGTACAAGGAGTTACAAACTACGGTGCAGCTAATTCACAGATGTTGTCTCTGATCAGCTCTTACTTCAGCTTCACATTATCTTAAATAATCCTTTGCGAACCTCTCCCAGAAAGAACAATGTTTACACAAGAAGTACAACTTCCAAACACCTAAAGCCATTGATCTCGGTTACACGCAGGAAGGAGCTGGACAAAACCAAAAGGCAGCGCATCTCCTCAAGCTCTCGTTGCACCAAGAGCTGCTGCGCTGAAAAACTGCCCGAGCTCCATCCAGGGCTCTCGCGTTAAGCAGAAGCAATACACGCAATGCAAAATAGTCCTGTGGGTGCGCCTGTGCTGTAGATTTAAGCCTAACAGCAGCAGGTTCTTATCTGCACGAGCAGCGTGGCTGTAGCGCGAAGGAGACCACTGCAAGCTAACCACTCAAGAATTTCTCCAGTTTCTCAGTGGGTTTTGAGGTCTGCACAGCAGCACTACGCTTTTCTCAATATCCTCTGACTTACAGGACCATGCTACAGTCTTGGGTTAAAAGGTGTATTAACAACAGAAATACAAACAACAATGTAGGCATACAGGCGACCTGCACCGGTGAAAGCTGACTACAACTAGTGCCAGCTTTGATTTTTCAATGCAACTTTTTCCCTTCAGGAGGGGACCACTTTAGGCTATGCTGCTTCTCTTAGCACTGCCAAGCAGGTGTGCTGTGGTTCTGGGTTTTTTGGTTTTTGTTCACTGCTTTCCTGAGCACTAGTTACTTTAGAGGAGTGCTGCACAGGGCTCGCAGAGTCCGTGGAGCTGCAAAAGGCCACGTGTAAGAGGTGTGCAGGAGCTCTGAGCTGCCCACACGTGTGTGCGCCTGCACGCCCGCCCCGTCTCCCTTACCTGGTCTTTGAGCTCTGACAGCTGGCCAGAGAGGTTGGTCACCAGCTTCATGGTGGACTCCAGCTTCTCCTGCAGGTTCCTCAGCTCGTTCTGCTCTCCTTCCGAGTCGCTGCTGACCAGAGACATGGCACGCATGCGGGGGAACCAGTCGAGGTTTCGCTCCTGCGGATCAGGCACAGGTTTGTCATTAGTGCCATGGGAACGCCTGCACCCGGCGGCAGGGAGCACAGTGCCACGCCGGGGCACTGCTCAGGGACACGAGCAGCGCTTCCATCTTACTGGAGAGTTTGCAGAACCGCCCACTAGAGGCCATGAGGCACTTCAGGTGCACCTACTGAAAACTCAGACTTCTCGCTGGCTTTTTCTTTCCAGCAGCTCCTCGCCCCCAGCCATTTCTTTCCCAGATACACTTCAGTGAGACGTGAACGTCGGACAAATAAACCAGCCACACTTCACGTCAGCACAAGCACTTTCCAGCGCTAGGAAATTGCTGCCACCTTACAGTTTTCTAACTCATGCCTGTTGAAATTTTCTGCTGATGCAGTTGGTTTTTCTACTTGGGTCAAGCAAAGCTTGGCTGTGCTTTCTGCGGAAGGGAACCGTGTTCCACCTCTAAACGCTTCTAGAATTGAAATACCTTTTTAATGAAAAGGGAAAAAAATCCGTACCGTGACCAGATGTTTCAATTTAAAACAGGGGGACAGATTAAATTGCAACGTATTGCTCATAACCAATTTCACTCAGAGATAAAGCCTCTGATGCTCCAGGTTCAAGGTATGGTCAGGAGTTTAGCGGACAGATGCTTGGTTTTATTAATATGTACACAGAGGCTCACACATACCCTCACACGCCAGTGACGTTAAAAATAAAAGCAGGAACGGAATAGAAAGCCACAAAAGAGGCGGAGGGGCGCGTACCGCATCTCGACACCTAAAGCTTAGCGCTGGTTTCCTATCTAGTCTGGTTCCCCTCCCACACTGGAGATGCTCTCTAAAATGGAAGTGAAGGTAACACAGGGCGAGAGGAGGATGTGTGCTCTCACAGGTGACATTTAGCAGCTGTTCCTGTTTCAGACACGCCAGATGAGCTGCCGGCAGCCCACTGGCCGAGCAGCATCCCAAACCGAAGGCCGCTCAGCACCACCGATTAACAGCGACCCAAGTTCCCCCTGCTTCCGCAGGCCAGGCTGGGCACTTTCTGAAAACTACAGCTTATTTTTATGGCACTGTGAACTCGCCTTGGATTTTTGCCATCGCCTGCCTTTAACTCAAACCCACTCCCCCATCCCTCTGCCCCCCCCGGCGTGCTCAGTCTTTTCCAGGAGCATCCACGGCACTGAAACGAGGGCTGCGCACCTCTGCGGAGAGTCACAGTCACGGCCTTTCTGCAGTTCAGATCTCTTGCCAAGAATCATCATCTTAAATTAGTTGCTTCTGATCTGCTCCGAGTTTACTACTGCAGAGATTAAAAGGCATAAATTAGGCCCTTTCCCATGCAGTGCAACACAGGATCCCACACGATGCAAAACTGCCAGAAAGGCTTTTCTCCTGATCTCTGCTGGCAGGGCAGATGGTTTCTGCTAATAAAGGAAAATATATATATACAAAAAACATGCCTTTATCCAGACAAGTGCCAAAATATTTTGGACTTTAGGGAAAGACAGGCCCACAGCTAGGATTTAAGAGCAGGAACGGGCAGTGGTTCACCGCGTGCTTCCAGCTGGAGTACCCCCGGGTTCGGGACGAGCGGGCAGCCCTGCCGCTTGTGCTCAAGTCCAGCACCTCTGCCACAACGCATCTTCCCCAAACTGGGCAGGGGAATCGACTAAAAAATTGCAGCTCCCCTCCTCTGCTGTCCTCAAGGCTAGACGTTTTCAAGGATGGAGCAAACTGGACTAAAATGCAGTTCATACTCACGGGTTCGCCTGGACGCCAGGCCCATGTCCTGAAGCTTGCAGGCAGACCCAGGAGCAGAGCCCGGCAGCTGTGCCCAGCTCCTGCCCGTCCCTTACTCGCCGTGGCAATATTCTCCCACCCTTGCTCCCAAAGCAGTGAGCTTTCCCTGCCCACAGCGCTCCCAGGCCCTCATCCGTACGTCCCACTCATGGAGCAGGACCCGGGGTCACCACCTTTTCCCTACCTGTGACGTTCTGTTCACAAACACCCCAAACCTCTTCTACTTTGTGATACGAGCAGAGGCTGGGGCTGCTGCTGGAGTTCCGTGCTTACTGGCTTTCTGAAAGCTCTTGAAGTCACTTGAGAATGGGAAATCTCGGCTTTCACTCCAACAAACCAACAAAGTGCCTCTCTAGTTCTCCTGGCTATGGTGAAGGATTAAAATAAAAGTGATCCACGAGAACTCCACGAGCTGAGGAAGGAGAAGGCTGACGAAAAGGCGACCAGACCGATGGCTTCCCTATCGGCCTCCTGAGGTGGGAGGGCAGGAATGGCAGCTGGGACAAGGCACACCGCCCTGCGCCTCGTCTGCCTGCCCGAGAGCGAGCCTGGGCACCTGGGAATCTCCTGCGCAGGCAGGGACAGGGCGAGGGGAACACCTGCAAGGCCCTGCCAGCCGTTCCCCTGGCCTGGGCGACCTCCAGCCCGTTCTCCCATCCGCCCCCAGCTCCGCAGAACAAAGCCCAGGAGCCTGGGCGCACCTTGCTGAGGTGCTGGATTCTGCCCCAACGCCCGGCCCTGGGTGCTGGGGGGGCTTTTAATAATTAATAACAATGCCTTCGGCGGAGATGGTGGAAACCGAACCAAGCAGGAATGTGCAAAGGTCGCTTGCTGGGGTCCCGCGGGGCCGGTGTGCGCAGCCAGCCCAGCTCCCCGGCCCCGCGCCTCCCAGCAGCGCTCGGTCTGCAGAGAGATGCTATTCAAGGTTGAATAAAAGATTTATATCTTGATGATCTAGTTTCTGCTGAACTTTAACTGAGCACCAGGGTGCCTTTAAAGATACAGCCTGACATCCTTCACCCGAGGTTTGGTGGGTTTTGTTGTGTTGTGTTTTTTTTTTTAAGGCACCAGGCGAGCCATAAAGCCCAGGCCTCCATCCCGGTCCCCTGCCTGTCCCACTGGGCTGCCGCACGCCCTCGGCGGCTGCTGGCACCTCGCATACCGACGCAGTTATGCACCGTCTGCTGTGGTCCTCCTGCAAGCCGAGGCACCGCGATCCTGGTGTGCAGTCAGCTCCCTCTTCCCGTCACAGTCGCAGCTTCCTCTGTTTGAGCAGACGAACTGCCTACAGCCACTGACGGAAGCTGGCTAACCACAAGCGCTGGGTTTCGGGTTAGCTCTTTTCTAGGTAAAGTTGGAAAAGTCCCTCTTGTAAAGCAAATATCATTAAATCTCAGACATGGGGGCGATGCTGACCAGTCTCTTAAAACGTCCACGATTGGAAATTTAAAAAAGAGGAAGCTGCGTTGCATGATGCAGATGCAATTCATTCTGAGAAGTGCCCGCTCTTCCCTGCTTCTGCCGAAGAGTTTATTCTAAGAAAGGTTCCCGAGGCGACCTCAGCGCGGAACGTGCCAGGAGCTGCATTAGCTCCGCTCCCCGGGCACGAGGCGGCCGCTGACGGCGCAGCCGGGCTCAGCCTCGCCGCCGGCCCCGAGGAAGTCGCCGCTCCTATTCTGGGCCTCCGTTCTGTCAGCTACTGCCCTGCCTAATATTTATAGGGTGCTGAAAGGCTGATTCGGTGCTCGTCAAAAAATAAATCCCGATAGCCGGCGCAGCAACGCCACTGCTTAGTCAGGGGAGGTGATGGCAGCAGATTTCAATTTGTTACGTGTCATTAAAAATCCCACACCTAATGAACAGCTCTGGGAAGTGCTTTGAAACTGAAAAGCTCTGTGCAATTTGTCGCTGTTTTGTTTGTGGCAAGATGCAACTCCTCGTGGTTCTTTCTTGTGCTTCTGGGAAAAAGCCCCACGTCAGGCTCGCTCTCTCTTCTGCCAAGGGCTTTCCGTCACCTCTTCCACACCAATCGACTTCTCCCCTCCTCACAAAGAACTTGACGGTGCCCCCACTCCACACTAAGAATAGTTTCAATCCCCACCCATGTCTTTAAATTGGCTAATGATATAAAAAAAAAAATCGATCTCCTTTTTCACCATGGCCATAGGTTAAATACAGAAGTGGCTTCTGCACTGGTGCAGAGCCCGGCAGCAGCAGGGAACCTGGAGGGCAGACAGCTTCCAGCGGTGGAAGCGGATCGCATCTGTGTAGGAAACGATCCCATCATCCATCCCAGCAACAGCTCTGCTGACGTGACTGGCTGGAGCTGGACGTTTGTCACACGCAGCGTTACCTCACCAAACGCCACCAGGTCAGCGTGGCTCAGGCGGGTGGCCCTGGTGGGAGCTCCGGGAGGAGACCTCGCTCCTTCCGAGCGGACAGTGCCACCTCTTCGCTGCAACCTCCTTCTGGTTGTTTGGATCTAGATTTTAACTAAAGTAGGCCGTATTACATCACGAGCCGTTGGGCAGGACAAAACAATTAAACATGCAAAGCCTGAGCAAACAGCTGCCGGCGGCTGCAGCGACCCACCTACTCTTGCTCAACGTGTCCGGTAAGGGCCTGGGTGGCCTCCGGAGCACCCGCGGCACGGGGTCAGGGCCTTGGGGGCACTTGTGGGCTGGAGGAAGCGGTGGCGATGACTCAGGGGATGGCCATGTCCTCACCGCGTGCGGCTCAGGCTGCAGACAGAACAGTTTATTTTGCCCCCAGCGCTCCCCTCGCCCTCCCTCCGGGCTCCAGCAGCAAGGACAGAGCGGGCGCGTACCCTGCAGCGTCGGGACCTGTCCCTCTTTGAGCCTGCGCTGCTTCTGTCGCCCAGCCAGACCCTTTTTCTGGCACATGGAGCCTCGCTGGGCCCAAGCGAAGCCCGAGGTGCCCCCAGGGCTGCAGAGCTGCTGCTCGCAGCCCAGACACCGGCAGGGTCTCGCACCAGCACCCGGCTGCCTGCTGGGAGGCACGAGGCTGCCTCGGCACCAGGGGGTGATGTGAGGAGGATGCTGGGGGCGAGGGGAAGGAAAGGAAGAAATCCCAAACGCAAAAGGAAGCTTTGCTGGGCGCTGTTGCAGAGGAGAGTGCTGCTGGAGCACGGCAAGGCTTACGCCTCTCCCTGTGCCATGCCAAACAGGTGAGGAGCGAAGGAGGACAAGTGCTCCCCCGACTGCGGCCGCTGCAGGGATGTTACATATTTAATCAGAGCACTCCCAAGGCCAGGCTCCTTCCCTCCAGGTACCACCCACCACGCCTTTGTTCTCGCAGGCTCCCTGCAGGGCACGGCCCTGCCCGGGTCACTGATCGGGGAAGACCAAGGCCCGGGAAGGCAGTGCAGGGTGTTCTCTGGTGAAGGCCGTAGGCACGCCGCCTCGCACGCCCGGGAGGGACCAGCACGCCGGCACCGCGCGGGGAAGGTCGGCCTGACCGAGCGCTTCTCCCCACGCTGCCCGTTTGCACCTTGCCTCTTGTGTCCAGGGTGCAACAAGGAACTGGGCTAACGAAGCCCAACACTCCGGCCCGTGCCTGTGACGCAGAGTTTCCAGCAGCCAAGGGCCTCCTGCCAAGCACACCTCTTGGCTCTGCTCTGCCCCTGCTATTATTTATTATTTAACCCTGCAATTATATTAGCTAACCCAGGAAGGTATCTCAAGATGCAGCTTGTTTGGAAGACACCACACCAAATTAAGCACAACCAGCTGCAGCGCTGACCTCCCCAGCCCTCCTGCTCCCCGGCCTGCGGTGAGTGCCCAGCTCTGACGCGCTGGGTTCTTCGTCAGCAGCCCAACAACCATTCCAATGGGCTGCTCTCTTCCGTGCCTGCACTCAGTCCGCAAAGCACACGCATGACACATCTTTTCTACTTGATTTTACCCCGAAGTAAAGGATTCCCAGGCACAAACTACACACGGATATAACCAAGTTCCAACACTGAGTTTCTCAGACTAATTTCAGCCACATCTTTCACCAGTGCTGGACCTGGTAAGCCCCTTTTTGCCACTTGTTTCTGCTGCAGGGGCTTCAGTTCAGATCCAGTCCCAGCCACCTCCAGTTGAACCATATTCAGCCCAGGGCCTGGGGACAGCAACCTTTCAAAGCCAGTATCAGGGAGATCCGTGCTGTTGTGAATCACACTCCTGCCATGTTGCAGAGCACGACAATCGTGGCTTAACTCCGTAAAGGAGGCTTCAAGTTGAACTTACCCTTCTGGAAGAACGCAGTTCCACAGCTTGAGACTAATGAAACCTTGCTGTTGCTTACTGGGAGGCAGCAGTTACAGGCTACACTGGATACTTGGTAAGAAGAAACACTTGCCAACCATGGTACAGCACGGAGCTCAAGACAAAAAGAAGGAAGCCCAGCACTACATTTAAATGCCCAGTTTTATACAAAGAGATTAGTTCAAGCACAAAAGGAAATCCTAGCCTTCATTTCCATTCCAAATCCTTTTCATTCCATATCCTTTAAGGATATCTGCACCATCACTTCTATTTATAAAGGGTTCATTTTCAGATGACAACACAATCCCATTTAAAGTTCAGGACTCAGCGCTCTAGATCTGGACATGTGAGCTTGGGCAATCCCTAACACCTCTGCCTCAGTGTTGTAACAGAGGTTAATGACATGGATCCTTCTTGGCACAACACTACATTAAAAGTTTGTGGAAATTGCAAGAGCCAGTTAGGACGAACTTTTCCAAACAAGTCTACTTTTAATATGCATATCTGCGTGCATACAGTCACTCAGCTCTTACCCACTCTGATCAAACACCGATGTGAAGGTGTATATGCAAATCCCTATTTTAGCGTATGCAAGAGCCGTGTATGCAAATATTTGTCTGTGCAAGTGACAGTACGCTGCAGCTGCAGCACGACAGCCTGTGAACGCACAGAAAGCTGATTTGTATTTGTGGTTCTCCATGTATCAAGCTTCAGAGGAGGATTTTTTTAAAAAAAACACATAATAAATGCTTACGAACAGCTGTTCGTGGCAGAGCTTTGCCAGGACTCGGAAGACAGCTGTGCCAAAGGGGTAGATACGAGTGAGGCTGCTGCAGGAACTGGGGGCAAACGCAGAAAACTGCAGAAGAAATTCTCAAGACTGAGAGGATGGGTAGATAAGACATTTAAATGAACTAATCTGTAGGGAGTTGCACCAAGTTCACATTAGTCATTTGGGTGTGGATGTCAATGTCTGGCCAACACGATAAGTGGATCCCCCCACCTCCTACACACATGGTATTATTCAGACATCACCTGATCTTCCCTGGTGACTACAAAGCAATACAGCAGCCGAACCATACGCCTTTGTTCCTGGGAAACGCAGGATGCGCTGGACTACCAGCTTTGCGGCACAATTAGCATACTTTCCAGATAAACAGTTTTCAAAAGACATCGATCTATCTTGCAGCCTCGCTATCTTAAGTGCACATCTGCAGTGATTTACCAGATGAACAGAAGTCAGGTCATCGGAAGGGCTTTATAAACACTGGGAATTAAAGACCAGCTCTATTGCCACTAGAGGTTTCCCTCGCATCCTAGGGTACTTCTGCGATATTAAATAGGTATTAGGAGACCATTCAAGAACGCATTTTGAGGGTGATCTGCTTCGTACCAAGCTTCTGCTCGCCATCTCCTGCAAACCATAAACTTATCAACCTTGGAAGCGCTGCTAAGAGCTGCAGGACAGCAGATGATTCACTGCAGCAGCGAGGGCGTGGATGCAAGCTTCGCTTTACATCAAACAGCACCAGCCACCCCATCTTCCCCCTCGCATTTCTCCAGCAATTCCCAGCTAAGATTCCTAATCTCTCTCACAAGCTTTACGCGGCACAGCGGGCACGTGTTCACCTTCCTGATGAAAGTGAGCATTATCCCTATTTACGGGGGAGCGAGCTGGCGATGAATTCCAGGTCTGCTAATCAGAAAGGCCGACTTGTAGCTACACGAGCAATGCAGCATGGCTTCCCACGCTACAGTACACAAACAGAGCTCCACAACCAAACAGAAACTTTAATGAAAACAATCCCAGAATTACAAGCACAAACACAGGCCCACATTGGTCTCACGGGACAGAAAAGCATTATGGAAGGTAGCGTTACAAGTCAGCACTGACACATGGTGCGTTCGATTCTGTCGGACCGCTGTGGTTTCTTTGGTATTTTTTTGAACATACTTTCGGTGTTCAAAATGCTCCTTAAATTTGGCTTCCCAGTCTAACCGTTGACTTCGTTCTGCACACTGCATTTTAACTTAGTTAGCTTCTATCCATGAAGAAGTATAAAATTCACTAGATGATTGTAGTTAATCATTAATTTTCCTGGCTACGATTTATTTTTATCCTGGGTCAGATTCCTGCAGGCTGCAAGATGAATTCCGTGGGCAAGATTCAGTTCTGCCATATCCAGTTCAGTGGACAGCCTCAAAACTGCCTCTCTGTACACATTATTTTTAGACAAGAGAACATCAGAATTCAAGATCACTCTTAAGGCTTCTGAATATTCACTATTTGGCATAAGTGAAATTGTCCAGGATTCTTCTGAGACCACAGTGCTTAAAATATCTCTAAAGCACTGTACAAGCAGCACTGGATGCACTCACCAGCTGATGGTGAATCCCATTTTCGTGCCCTAAATTCTGCTTTATTTAACGTGCTGTGGCGTTGAAAAGATACAAATACTAAATGGCAGAAGTATTTTTTTTTTTTAATTTTTAAAATTGCCAAAAGGCAGAAATCCAAGAGGTTTCTAAGGGTATTTGCTGGGAGTCGGAACAAAGGTGAAGCATATTTGAGGTGTATTCTGTAATCACAGTATGACTCGGAGCACATTATGCTTCCTACCCCCAGCTACTAAAAATGGGTATAGATTTCAGCTGAACAATGGTACTGCGTAACAGTCCATGGAAAAAGACGTGCCCCATCTATGTCAGTATCGAAGATGTTAGAGTGCCACCTTCAGTTTGAAAATGTGGGGAAAAGTCCCTTTTTAATCTAACCAGGAGCTAACTAGGTGTTCAAGGAGAACCTGGTAGCTGCAGACATGAAGCAGCCAGAGGTTCCCATTCACACTGTACAAACACAGAATAAACCCTCACCCTCAACAGGTGAATCTGAATCTCTGGAATCGCTGACACTTAAGGCTTTCCTTTTGCATGTCCTTCCAGATTTATGGGATAAAGACAGGTGGTTTGAGTAAAAGATGAACCAAAGCGTGCTGTAAGTTACTCCTAGCCACACCTGCAGCAGAACAAAGGGCTTCGGACTTTTACAGAAGTATTTAAAAGAGGTCTGACAAAGAAACACATTCAGCAGGTTTTACATGGAGCTTTTCTGGGGTGGAGAAGAACAAGCGAATATTTTTAATATTAAAGAACAACGGAAAGAAATTGTTTGAGTTTCAGAGTCAACGGCCACACCAGCCCTGAGGAGTACGGCCACTGGGAAATGCTGCTGGGAACTGCGGCGTGAGGCCAGCCCCAGCCCCAGGTCCTCCAGCCGTGCCTGGGCTGAGCTGTGGCAGACCGCTCATGTGCAAAGCAAATTTACTTCCCATTCCACAGCTTGTACGGTTACACCGTGCTTTCAACAGCCTTGCACCGAGACCCTGAGAACCCTCAGTTCTCAATTTAAAACTGGTTCCTGAAATGCAAAAAGCAACAAGACACGCTCAAAAGCCCTACCTGGGACACGCAGCTGTACAAAATCTCAGCTGCATGAGACACGTGGTCTGTGCATGTTCCCATTCAACACACGGCAACTACCCGCTGCCGATACTCCTACGAATGGGAATTCTAGGAAAGTTCTTTATTTTTTGTGATCACTGCAATCACATTCAAAGACTGAGTTTCTGGTTCCTACCTAAGTTAAGCTTTTAATCTGAAATAATTGTTTATAAAATTCTAGCCAGTTTGAACATTTTTTTTAAACTAGCTTGAACACAACACACAAAATATTATTTTATGAGCAGAAACATTTTAAAGAGTGCAATGCTTCCCTCCAAAGTAATGCCTACTGCAGTGGGATAAATAACGGGAGCCATATAATCGAGGCAGCAGTGATGTACTTAGTTATCTCACTGTGCTAATCCTCTGTCAGGTGACTGCTCACAAGATTTCTTTAAGCCCTCATTACAGAGGCAGAAATCCAGAACTAGGACACACACTTTAGTGACCCCAAAGTAACACGTCTAACCTCTAAGAAATCTTGGTGAGATTTACATTCTGACCAGCCCAAGATAAATCCCCCACTTAATGGAAGGTTGCACCTCCACAGCAAAAGCTGTGGAGATAACTAAGACAAGTATTCTGCTTTTATTTGTCGGAAGGGAAATAAACAACAACTAAACGTTATAAACCAGAAACAGCTTTCACTAGCCAGCCAGAAGACACACAGATTAGTAATTGGGGTTTAGGATCTAATTCCAGGAGCACTGAATCTGCCACTTGGCAGAGATGAGGCTTTTAATTCTCTCATTAAAAGGCATTACAATTGAGCAGATATTAATTTTAGTTTCTTACAATAGTAAGCTAAAATCATACGATCATATGACAGCAAATCTTACAAGTCTTTTAAAGACATTTATACCGGGACAGGCTAAAAACTGTTTATTATACTTCAGGCACTTCCACCAACGTGAAAATACTCTTTTGAATAGCAGTACATGAGATTTGAAAACAATGGCTTCTCGTTATCCATCTGAAACCATGGCGGCCACCTAGCTGTCACTGCTCACTGCCACCTACCCTGGCACACACTCGTGAGTGTTCCAGCTGCTGAGAAGCTGCAGCCACGAAGCTGCACATCGCTGTGCTGCAGCACACGTAGCCTCCCACAAGCAACCCTGCCTGCACCATCCGTTTGTAGCACGTTGCAATGTGGTGCCATCAACGTGTTATCTGTTATCACGTTATCTCACCAAGCACATCGTAAGTACTTATCTTCAGAAGACACTTTGAAAAGGAAAGGCATTGGATTAAGCCTATTATTGTAAGAAAAATCTTACTCCAAGTCTCTGCTTACAAAGTGAAATAGAGAAATAGAGAATACTCAAAACTCACCTTGATCATTTCTGCCACGTAACTTTCTGGTCCTGTATATTCTGTTGAATCTTTTACTTTCACTAATACAATAAAGCACAAATAATGCCACATGTTGTGCTCTTCTTTAATATGCTCTTCAAACGTGACTGTCTTGTTATCAAACTTATCTCTTTCCAAACCTACAAGAGTGACACATTTATAACTCTTAGTATTTACAAACTGGGACTAAGAAAATGAGCTCTAAGAACAAAATTTCTACGGGCTGCTGCAGATCTTAACAGCCACAAGCATTCCTAATAATAGGCATAATAGGTATAAACCCTAACAAAGCCACCAAACAGAGGGAAGAGGGAGAGAGGAGAGAAGGCATTACCAGTGCTGGTCACATTTGGTACACAACAGAAAACTTTTGGTTAAAAAAAGGTAACTACCTTTTATGTAAACAGCTGAATTTCATAACACATCTCCTATTTTTAGGCAAAATGATACCAAATGCAACATTTACTTTGCAGCAAACTTCCAAAGGTTACTTCTGTCAGCCTACGTGTTATGCAACTTCTGCGCTACCATGTCAGTTAATTGCACTGGCCTCAAAGGCTCAGCAGCTTAATTCCAAATCTACTGTGAGAAACTTTCTCAGACACTACTTAACACTGCACCCTTGAAAAAAGACTGTTTATAAATTCTCTCCTATTCCAATACAAAATTATTTGAAGAACAGGAGGAGCAGAAACTAAAGATTTAAGGAAAGGCAGTATAAAAATACATTCCCCATCTCTTCTTCCTGCCAAGTTTCTATGCACGTGGAACCTAACTCTGTATTAAGTGTGTTTCTACACTTACCACAAATAAAGCAAGTTGTTTTTAAAATCTCTTCTTTCTTCTGTTTTTCACTCCTTAAATCAGCAAAAGTGTCAATGATCACACCAAAAATCAGGTTAAGGACAATAATGATGACCATGAAGAAGAATAACAGATCATATATCACTCTAGCAGCAAAGAGAGGTTCCTGCAAGATACATATTTTAATTATTAACAACCCAAATCCATGTCCATCTAACCCTTCCAACACATTTCTTGCAGTTCAGCAATGAGTATGCAGCCCCACAACTCCTCCCTTTAGAGTCTCCATTTCTGATGTTCTCCAGTGATAACTTAGAACTCAAACATTAAGTGAAACTAAAAGGCAAGATTACTGAAAAGAAGCCGAATTAGTCAGCTAATGGTACGCAATCACTGGAGTTGCTTTCTGCTTACGATGTCCAAGTCTTTGCTCTTCTCTCTCACACAATGAATTTTCTCTCTCCTCACCTGCTCACTGCAAGCCAATCCAAATTATATCCTTATATTAATCTACCTCTATATCAATATGGTACCAGTGTTGATTATAAAATCTTCTACTGGAATATCATAGGATTTATCCTAAAAAACAAGTATGTTGCTTTGAATGAAACAGGATGCAAAGTTGGACTTTGCAGTGCCCATGTCATGTTTATTGCCTAACCCCCATCTTCAGAACCACCCTAGCCAGTTGGATGCCAAATGTTTGCTGGGAATTATATAGCCTTTAAACCATTTTAAGCTGAAAATAAAGCTAAGTATTGGATAACACCTTGAAATTGCAGACCATATACTTAACTCCTGTTATCTGCTGGGAACAAAGCAGACGGACACAACACTACTAAAAGAGGGCAAAATGAGGCTGAAAAGAACCCTCCTTCCTTTCCCCTGCTCCATGGTGCAAAGCATGCACTCTGACCAAGACTGCCCCTTTGTCTCTAGTATGGTTTTGGGGAATGACCAGAGAGAGGCAAGCCTGAGGCTCTGATAGGTGCAATTAGCTACTGAAACAGCTATGTGGGCAGCTTTGGGTACTGTGAAAAATTCCTGCTTCCTGCTGTTTTTGACCAGTCTTTGCTCTGCAAGGATGGCTCCAAACAATGCCCTTCCTTTCCCCACAGTCCCAGCTCCAAGCCATCTTGGTCCCTGTCCTCTCATCCCATTCCCTGTTTCATACATCTTACCTTTTTCAGTAATGTTCCCGAAAGCAACTCAAGCCACTCGCATAGTATCAGCCACCACACCACTTTCATTCTGCTACCTAATGTAATCCTTTGCTAGCTTGTCCCTTTCTTACGTTTTCAAATGCTGAACTCCCAAAGCACAAACTGTTGGCTACACCATTTCTGTTCATTTGGGCCTTGTTCTGGATACCCTTAAGCTGAAAAAGGTCTCATGTACGAAGAAAAAAAGATCATGGTTCAAAGCTTGTTTGAACTGGCTGCTGTTTGATTTGGTACTACTGAAATTTGACCATTACACAGAGAGAAAGCGCGGTCCCTTCTAGTTCGCAAGGTCTACATCTGTTTCAAGAATATATACACATTTTCCCCAGCAGAACTAGATCCCCAGCCCTCCACGGTTATCACTTTTCCACCCCCACTCAGTGATAATTTACCTCTTTGGATGGTTTCCTGAGCACATCACCTACTCCACCCCCACTCCTGAGCCCATGACTCAGTACAGTAACAATGCACATCAGTAACGTCTCGCACGTATGCTCTTTATTCTCTTCCTCCATTTCTTCAGCAATCACTTCTGTTAACACAGCAAGCAAAGACACGTTTAGAAGGCAAGAAGATCGGTTTTAAATAATTCTCTCCATCCTTTGCTGGCTACACTCTCGCGCCCCTTTGCAAAAATGGGTGATTTCCAGCCAGCACTGCAAACGCTACGAGCAGACCATCAGAGCAGCTCTCCTGCTCTGGTGGCTCCAGCCTGCCCTCCTCTCCTCACCAGCAGAGTTTTCTTTTGTGCTTTAACTGCTGTCTTTGACTTGGTTAAATATCTCTTTCCATTTCTGTTAGCATGCATAGCTTTGGATCACCAGATGCCTGTTTATACAGAATCATAGCTTTTTGACAGCTCAGAGGACAAAGTGTTGCCTCTTACACTCTCCCTTGGTGCCTAACAGATTGCACAGCCTTTGGGCTGTACTCAAAATGGCAACTTCAACTCTTATTTTTCAAATGGCTAAAATATCACTGCTTATGGAAACAGCATTTTACTAAAAAAGTAGCACTATTTTTTATGACCCTCTCTCCATTTGGCTGAAGCCTCCAACTTCACTGTTGCAGTTCCAGGACTGTGAGAATTAATTACCTAATTTCATATACTTTCCCTGTACCTATTAAAAGTCTCATGACTTACATTTCATCATAGAAATGCTCATGAGTGGATCCCACCTTCCCACGGCAAGCCTTAGATGGGTCTAAATCCGTGAGAAATCCAGAAATACCCCAAACCCGAGAAGGTGCAGAAACGGCCAAAGACTTGGGCATCATTAACATCTCTGTCCACATAAGACCCTGTTATCAAGTTGAATATTTGCGATATAAACACATCTCTGAGGTTTTCCTTTCTGCAGTCAGAGCGCATAAAGACAAAGCACGCTCTTCTTAGAGCCGAATAAAGAAGCTATTCTTGTATCTATGTTGAATCTTATTTTATCAAAGAGGACACTTGAGCAAAACAGAGCCATCTCCTCTTGAGAGCATGGGCTTGTGGCCATTATTGACATTTGAAACATTTGACCATATAAGAGCTCCACTTCTAAGAGAAATAGCAATGTTCTGTCTGGCTTTCTCAGCCAGTATCATAAATCTCAAAGTTAGTAAATTACATTTTCTAGAAAATAAAACTGAAAATTTTCAGTGCCCAGTCTGAGGCTGGTGATTACGCTACAAGTAATATCTCACATGCACTTTCTTGATCTCAAAAACCCCCCAAACCTACCCTGTCTGCTTAATCCATTGACTACTTCCTGACATGATATTAAAAACAGTTTCCTTAGTTAACTAGATAAAATAATGCTGACAGTAAACAATGTTCTGTTCCATATTTCAGAGCATTATCCGCTGAGATCACATTTAAGAGCCTAATGTTTTAAAATAATAACCTTGCAAGAAGGTAAACTACATCACTTCCTTTTCAAATTGGTAAGGTAGAAAATCAAAGCATATGTCAGTGTTTTATCGAAGGATTGCTCAGTTACAAGTTTCTCTGAAGAATTCATGTTACAAATGTCATTTATGCTGTTGGCTTAACTTGATTCCCTTTTAATTTTGTTACCCCTTTTAGTATACAGGGTGTTTTTTTCCTTCAAATTTTACTTAAGGTGCTTAACTCAAAAAAGTGTGAAAACTTCAGGATAAAAAGTTAGTAGTTCAAAAGCAGCTAAGCAGATACTCACGGTCTGAAGGAATGATTGAAGAACAGTTTTCACTGCTACCTGCTTTGCACACATCTGAATAGAGAAACTCGCCAGTCATGGTCTCACCCGGTTCTGTGCGATCTAAAACCAAAAGGCAACGAGTCAAATAATTTAATGTTTTCTGCTTTGCAAGATTACTTTTCAGATTTTAAGATAGCTCATCATATTCCATCTGCAATTACTAGGCAGATTTAGAATGGTGTGTTATCCTAGAGTTTAGACAACCACAGTCCTTTCCAATTCACACATTCAGTGATTTTAATTTCAAATATGAACTTCTTATTTCTATGAATTCAAGACCATAGTTGTGCATTTATTTTGCATTAGCTCCGAAGTTGAGAAAGTAATTGAAATTGTTCCAAAAATATTACGTTCTAGTGCATAGTGGATTTTCAAGGTGATTGAAACATTGCCCTTCAACATCTCGCAAGAATCAAAACCGCCCTAGTGCCATACAGTAACACATCTTTGGCGTTTCTCCAGCTTGGTGGAAATGTGAAATAATAAGGTCACTGAGTTTTGGGTCTCCTACAGGGTAAGCAGTAAAATTAGAAAAAACAGTGGGTATGTTGAATAGTGCTTGTCTGAGTAACTCAAGTGAGAGAAAAACAAGAAGTCAGAATAAGCCAGGACCCAAACTCCTCCTCTAACAAATTTCATTTCTGTGCTTCCCCTCCACTGAGTTGCTTACTTGATGCTACAGGGCAAGGGAAAAGAAAACAACAAAACCTTTTATCTTACAATGCGCAACCTATGTTCGGCACTGAGAAGTCTACTGTGGAATTTAAACTATAGCAACAAACTGAGGGAGATTAATACAGTCTATAAAAACTATGAGCAAACCAGAGTTTGACACAGAGACCTCAGCTTCACAGGATCATGGCTTTGAAGGTAATTTCCCTTCATTTATATTCACGGAGTTATTTTAAATAAAATATTAATTTTTCTTATGTTGAAACTAGAATGCACCATTAAAAGCCAGTATAAGCATACAAAATCTGGCAAACTGAGGCAGAACTAAATATCCCCCTAGTGCAGAGCCTTCCCCATGATAGCCTACCTAAAGTCTGTCTGTAATTAAACTGGGGGAGGGAGTAGGTGTTAGATGAATTAGATAATCTCAACTGTTTTAGAAAACAGAGGAGAAATCTTCAGTGTATGCAGAAAAGCCGAGTGCTGTCTTCAGGGGTTCTGCTACCCCTCCTCTCTGTATGTTGCAGCAGATTACAGCATCTTGTCAAAATGTAAAGGGTAAACTTGGTATCCATTTGCTCCAATCTGTTTTATTTATTTATTTAAACAGAGTCCTTGGTAAGGGAGAAATTATCAAACTTGTGAGATAGCCAGTATCTCTCACAGAAGGTGGAAGACACTCAGCATGCTCCGGGGAACAGAAGTCCATTACTTTCTTCAGCACTAGAACAGTCAAAATGAGTCACTGCTACCAACCTGGCAATAACGTTTCGTTCGGGAGCTTGTCTACTTCCAGGATGAAGTCATCTTTGAAGAACAGGTACCCCACGATAGAGAAGAGGTACACCAAGATGAGGGCAAGAACAGCTGTCAGGATGATGGAACGCCCGTTGCGAGTGACACTTTTGATGACGTTCAGCAAGGTCTCCTCTCGGTACACCAAGTCAAAGAGCTGGGGGACAACAAGATCAAAGGCTGTTTTTCACATGTACTACCAGCACCTTTCGTGGCACACTAACAGTGAGCAATATTTTCACACAGATCAGTGTTGGGAAGAAAAATTTCCATTTCAATGTCTTTTCATTTCTCACTCCTCTGGGTCTGTGACATGTCACGAGCATAGCCCAGGCAGGATGCTGGCTATGTGCTGGTGGACAGTGAGAGGACAGGTATTTGTTAATTTGGACCTACGTGAATACAGAAAATAAGCAATTCAGTTACCAGGGGGTGCAGCAGACATCAAACAACGGGATGAAAATAGAGAGCTCCGAATGAGATTTCGGGTTTGCATTACAAGTGACACATTTTCTCCACCAACACTCGATATACTCCTTTAACTGCTTATTCTTAGACGAACTTCACCGCACAGGATGAATTCCACCCCAAACAGAAAAAGCACGTACGCCAGGCATCCCTGTCAGCTGCGTGAGGTCTGGAGTACAGCTGTAGCTAGAGATGCTCCACAGCTAACCAAGCACTCAAAGAGCACGGACACTATGTTATTGTTAGTTTTCTCTTTAATGCCAGTATCTTCTAGACTGCATGCCTAGTAAATCTATACATAAATATATATTTATAAATTAATATTTTAGAATACTTTTAATTTTAAAAAAATAACTCACAGCACGATAACTCCTCAAGTACCTACTGCTCAGTTAGCTTTTCTACAGCTAGTTTCTTCAATGATTTTTTTCTCATGCAAGAGCTTATGTGACCTTAAAGGACTTGAACCTTCACCAGGTAGTGATATTACCGGGAGTCAAAACAACTTTCAATGGTTTATTAGCTTGGAAGTCAGAGCAGGGCCACGAGCAGTACCTGTAACCTGGAGAGCCTACAGACCTCAGTGTCTGAGATGCGGGCTAACTACCACGAAGGGAAATACTAAATATCTTTGCTGAAAGTGCATAGGCATTTACTGTAACAAGCAGTTTAAACTAAATCTTAAACAGGTGTCTGGCATAATATGCTTGAGAAGAACAAAAGGTCTCCATTTGTCTTTAAAATTCAGGAAGAGGAGATAGGGCAGGGGCCTTGTAGCCTCCCACAGTAACTTCTAAGCGAAATCAGCAGAGCCTCATTTTCAAAAGAGTGCCTGCACGACAGTGCCCAGTTGTAAAGGAGAAAGCAAGCAGTGGATGACATTGAGGTAGGACTTTACAAGCACACAGGAAGAAAAACATTCTGCAGACAAAATGAATACCTACCAACAAACTATAAAAGAATTCATGTACAAAAAGCCCCAGAGCACAAATCAGGAGGTACAGCAGATGGTAAAGAAACTCTACATCCATGATCATTGCCTTGTATCCTCTAGTGAAGGTTCCACAGTTGCCCACAAAACTCATCAGAAAAATGATTTTATTACAAACCTAAGGAAAGATTAATCATCAATTAGTTGCAATACATATTAATCATAAGTTTACAATTTTACAAATTTTACAAAGTTACAATACAGAGCTTGCAGGAAAAAAAGGCAATTTTTCAAAGCTGGTGGTAACTCAGCTATATGGCAACATCAACAACTGTGCTGAATTGTCTATTACATGCCAGCGTTTTATGTATCAGTCAACGGCTGCTTTCTGTTGCATTTTCTGCACAGCTGAGACAGCGAGCCAAAACTACAACTTAACACATCTATAAAACAGGGACATCGACTCCTGTCCCCAGCTGGTTGTCAAAGGGCATCAGGACTTCAAGATTTAAAGAAGAAAGTAAGAACACTCCCTGGTGTGAGAAGTAAACTGCCCTAAAAAAACCCTCTAAGCTCTGCACTTTCTGCAATCAAATTACTTGCTAGCCTCCAGCAGCCCTTACATTTCTGAAACAGCCCCTACTGCTTGCTAATAAGCGAGCGCTCCAGATTGCCTCAGCATTTCACTCTCAGATCATGCACACAGGAATCCTCCTGTGTAGCCCCAGCCATCAGCACCGAAGGGGAGCTGCCTTCGACTTACCTGGAACCTGCTAAACACTAAGATTATCAACAGCAGCAACAATCCTAACAACGCAACGCTAGTTCTTTAGCACACGGCACTTGGTGACATATTTTGAAGACAAGGAACACTATTAAATGATGCACGTTAAAGCTGAGCACTTTGTAATAAAGGCCAGTGCTTCAAGAAGATGCATCTTTGCACAGCTCCTGCTGACTCAGTCAAAGAAACATTTTTGGCTTACTTGCCTAGAAACCACAAGTATCCGGGTTTGAGCATTAATGAAGTTTTCTGGCGGCTCAGTTTACATACTCAGTCCACACGTTACTGTAGCAAAACTGCTTAGTGTCAGCTCTTGGCTGGCAGGTGGACTGCAGACAGACATTTGGGAAATGCATTGTTTAGTACATCTTACACAATCCTGTAAATACTGCAGCTCAGTCGCTGCACCGGAGACGGGTTTGAGCCAACATCCTAGTGCTGAAGGGTCACGGAGACTTCTTTACATTTCTGGCTGGGGTGGGAGCTGTTACTAGACTGTGACAAAACTGAGCGAGACCTTGGATCTCTCCGGCTTAGGGAAGCAGAATTAAATGAGCAGCAGCAAAGTACTTCTGCTAGCAACGACCAAGGAGGGAATGACTCCTTACCCCAGTTCTGCCACAGTGTTCCAGCCTATTTTTGCCTTCAAGACCAGGTAAGAAGCCCTTACATAAGAAGCAACAGTACTTCAAAAAACCCAACTTGATACTTACATTGAATGCACCCAGAAGAAATAAAGTAGGTTGTAAACCAACTGAAAATATTAGGCGTAATATTGTAGAAGCTATTAAGGCTCTGATACCATGGGGCTTAGGAAGAGCTATGACTATAGCCAGAGATATCAGCATGGCTGTCCACAGCAGGCCTGACAAGTGGGGGTCTAGTGTACCTAGGATGAAGGAGAAAAAACATGTTTCAATACTTTGTATACCAAGCAAAACAAAACCAAAATAGCCAAATAAATGCCATTTTATCTCATCTTTGGTGGAGCGCCATTAATCCTCATGTTCAGACGTTACTGATTTCAAAGTGCTAAGTGGAATGTCTGAGCCCAGCGCCTTCAGCAGAGCTTAATTACAAACTTATTACTAAAGCATTATGTAAATGATAAACAGTATTATAGGATTCTTCATTTTAGAGCACTCTGTAGATGATTGAATGTGCAGATGAAGAAAGACAACAAATACATCCAGGTCCTGATTCACATATTCATCCTGAGTCTCCTGTTATGTTTTTGGTCAAAAACCTTGCACCATCTTATTTTTTTTTTATCATCTCTTGCTATTTCTGGTTCTATTTAGACTGTCCCATGAGACTGCCTGCTTACATAACATCAGCCTGCGTATCTAAAAATACACTTCTCAAAGAACCATGAAAAATACCCAGCCTAAAATACTGTTTAACCTAGGTTTATGCAGAATATGAGACAACTTCTTCTTAAAACTTGCATTAAAAATGCTTTTCTTCAAGAAAATGGTACCTTGACAAAGAAAAAGGCAAGATCCCCTTGCCTTTGCAGGCCTGCAAAAGTAACTAGAATTAATGAAGTCCTTGGTATTGCTGGTGACAGACACCTACACATGGGCCGTTCAGCAGCACGAGAACAAGGAGCAAAAGATAAAGACTGTAACGGGGCTCAGGGGCCAGGAGAGCGCTCACAGAAGAGTGGGTTCTGGGCTTTGGCTTGTTTCTCATTCCTAGGGACAGAAAGAGACTGGGAGCAAACTGGAAGCAGTGTCTCCCCTTGGAAAATGAAGCTCATGAAGCCAGTGTTCACTTGACACCGAGGTCTGCACCCAATCTGCCCTTAAAGCGCTTGCTGTGAGCACGTGGACTCCATTACGAGCCTGCTGGTGGGAGGATGGCGTAACCCAGAGAACTTGCAGGGAAGTTCTGCCTCTCTGGAATTCCCACAGTTTCAGTACCTAATCCCATGCATCCAGTTTTGTTTCTGCTCCTCAAGTCAGAAGTTTTACAATTCCTGCTACAGCCACATGCTAATCAGCTGCTCGGGGCAGCGTGTCTGAGCTACTCGGGACACAGAGAACTTCCCCCCACTGGTCTGTTTTCAAAAGCCCAATTTTTTTAAGGCTAAAATAAATACACACATATTTATTATTTACATGGCTGACTGTAACTCGTAGAGGAAGAGATTTTATCAAAATGCTACCTGATAAAGTATTTCAAATATGCAGGGTTGGGCACCTACAAAATGCCAAATGATTCTCTGCACCCCCCAGTCTTGCAACTTGTAGTCTCAACAAACTTGTTTAATTACCAGCTTTGCAAGCAGCCATTAATTCAGACTTTTAAATTTTAACTTGTGATCTTTGAGACTGGAGTCAGAAACTTCAGTTGCTCTTCATGCTGGTTAAATTCTTTCAACCAGCTGCTAGCCGGAAGGGAACCGGGGTGACCCCGAGGTCTGCCGTCCCATGGTGTGACACAGAGGTACAGCTGCTGAAACCCAACCTGTTCCAGAAGTTATCTATCCTCTTCCCTCTCTCAGGAACACCACACTTTGGTCTAATATATCCCATACTTTCCCACATGCTCTATCTGAGCGTGCTCAGGATGCAGAAGCCCAGAACCACACGCTTTCTGTGCTCATTGCCTTTATTCCACTAAGTCAGCTGCCACCAAACACTACCTGGCCAAAGCGACAGCTCTCCTCAAATTAACTGGTGAGCCGCAGAGAGTGTGAAGTGGCTTTGATGTTGCACACAGAGTCCAGACGATAACTGTCTTACGTTGAGGCTACTGCTGCCCTTCAGCTGTACTTTCTGTAGGTTCTGTAGTTAGCAATCAACAAGAGAGAGAGGCCGAGGGAAGTTCAATGGGAAGAGATAAGCATCTATCTGGCCCTGTTGCATCATGAACGTTTAAGAAAGGGAAGTGAAAGTTTGAACATGAATAACCCTTTCCAGGACGGGGTTTTACTTTTGGGGTCCTTATATACTCCTGTTGACAGAGACGTGGAAAAAGCTCCTATCCAGATGCTTCCTCCATACCAGCTTTGCAAGCAATAGCCGTGATAGAGCCTTTGCAGGAGTATTTCTCCAGATTTTCTGATTCTTGCTGACATGAATCCACCAATCAATCTGCCCTAGGGTGCTTCTCTTTGCAGAGGCTGAATGTAAGGAAGAGCAGCTGAATCTAATCAGCTTCTATTGGAAGTATTTACTGAATTGGCTCTAAGAACCACCACCGTCGCACAAACCCACTGTTTGGATCAAAAGCAACTTCCATGAGAGCTCTTACAGCAAGATTGTGCAATCTCCCATGAGCCACACATGTTAACCCATACTTTATGTTAGAGATGATAGCAGGCCCAGCTGCTACCCACTTATGGCAGGGAAATGCAGGTTGTTCCTGAGCCAGGAGACAAGGCTGGTACACTCTTCCGCACTCCCTAAGGCAACCTCTGCTCTAAGCCGAGGTAAGGTGCTCCTGAAGAGACAGCAACAGGAGGGGAACCAAGCTCATATTCTCAATCCTCAAGAACTTCCAAGGCGCAAGGCAGGTCACTTCTCATACGTCTCACCTGCCAGAACTCAAGGCTAGCTCCCAACCCTGTACAACACTTAGAGACCTCCTGATCTGCTGTGTAACCATGAAGCTTTATCAAAAAATGGCATTAAAAACCACAATAAATTAACATTTCTCATATTCTTAGTTCAATACTTCATTACAGAATTTTAAAACAAAGTAGAACAGTCAAGTAATTGAAAGTAGATGTCTGTCTTTGGTAATCTTTACCCTAGGAAAAAACACAGCTCTACATTTTCTTTACAAATGCCCCAAGAAAAAGTCAGAAAATAGCACAATTTAAATCAAAGCAATTAAAAAAGCCAATTTCTGTTTGACTGTCTCTACTGAAGTTAATAGGGATGTGCAGGCACATGGGGGACAGAATTTGGCTCATCAGACCTTATTTGTTCATATGTTTTTATATGTCAATTATTGGTACCTCCTCGAATTCCTTTGAATGGATAGAAAAATGCTACAAGCAAGTTCATAAGGACAGCCAGGTTAAAGGAAATACTGCTCCAGAAGGACATGTTGCGAGCACACCAGTACAGGAAAGGCTGAGCTGGAAAACAACAAAAACAATTCTTATTAATGATGGAGCATTTAAAAAATATGTCTATATATATATATTAAAAAAACACAAACACATCATTTCCATCAAGCTGATTATTTTCAGTTTGCCCAAAAGCACAGCATCAACAGCACTAGTATTCATTGCTTATTCTGAAGTTTATTGGATTACTCTTTATCTTTGGGGTACTTCCAGTTTCCGAGGTCGTGCTTTAAGGCAAAGGACTAATGTTAAAAAGGAAAGCATTTCCTAGCATGAATTGATTTAGCAGCAGCATGAGAACAAGTTCAGAAATACAAGAGGTCAAGGACTTCAGGTTTCCCCTAATACCGTACTTTGTACTCAGAGTCACACAGAGAACGATTAGGAGGAAGAAAATGTGTACACGTTCGCATTGGTGAGGTTCAGCCCCATCCCTCCCAGCTGTGCTGCTACCGCTGCTGGCAGCAGCTCCCCTGCCCTCAATGCCTGCCCGCATTCACGCTTCCTTTCCACTGCAGCAAGCCAGAAACAACACAGTGAAGGCCTAGGTGCGCAATTAAGACACAAAATGCAGCGTGGCGACATAACAATAAAGCTAAAACGTTTAGGACCGGCTGCCAAGCAAATAAAACAACTTTACTTCAAGCTGATAATAGACCAATATAGTCCCAAAATAATAAAGCAGCTGAAGTTCAGCTGGCCTTCCCTCTGTACTGTGGGCAAAGGGCACGTATGTAACTGCACAGAGCTAGGGTTACAGTTAAATAGCTGTGTATTTTCAAATACATACAAATGTCTTTTAAAAAGTCTTATTAAAATTAACAATCTCTGCAGCTAGAATCAATAGGCACAAAAGCAGATAGATTCGTTTTCTGAAGTGGCCATGGACAAGAAGATGAAAAGGACAGCTAAAAAGCTGCCTCACAGTAATTCCCTCTGCATCAAGGCAAAATCCCCCAGAATTTAGCTCCTGAAGGTTCATTGTGCAGCAAATTGTGTACTCCTGAAATCTACAGTAGTGAAAAATCTTTTAAAAATTCTTTCAAAGAAGGGAATGTTTTTCCCTTTCGGAAGGAGGTAACGTGTACAGATACCAGAGAGCAAAGGCAAAGAAGCTCACAGTGAAATTTAGGGAAAAGATTAAAATGCAAACTCTGTGGCTGCAAAGAAGAGTAAATTAATGAATGCAGCAGTTCTGAGCATCACAGTCGTCACCACCTCTCTTCAGTAAATCACCTCGTCTAGCATCCTAAGCAAAAAAGTGGGTTAAAAGAGTTATACAATGCTTCATTATACTGAGTTGAAATGCACATAAAAAGCATATGCATTGAACAGCTGAATGTAAGGGAAAGGACGACAAAAAGGCACCCAGTCACTGTAAGAATAAAAGCTTCGTTGCACCTGATTAGCTAGGCACACGTTAAGCTTCGATGGAATGAGATGGGGCAGTGTCCTGAATATACGAGGCACCGAATTCTGTATTACTTCTCTTCCCAATCTGGTTTTAACTGAACGAATTTGTAAGCAGGTTGAATCAATCTGTATGTAATTCTTATACAAAGGGTCATTACAAAATTGCAGGTTTTACCTTACACTGCTATTTGGGGGTGGGCACAGACTACCTGCCCTAGGAAGCACTTCCGCTTGGTTTTGGCAGGATCCTCTGAGTTCCTTATTAAGACCTTGAGAGACTTACGGTGGTGCTCAGATCATGAGTTAGCTCCAGGAGCTGAAGAAGGTTGGAAATAATCATCTTTAAAAGACTTTTTAGAAAAAAGTTTCTTGCCAAGTTTAACATCTCAGGCTGATGTCTTTCTCAGGTTTCAATAACTTGTAAGTGGATCACATGAGCACAGCACAGCACTGCCAGCCTGTCACATCTCTAAAACACAAACCTGCACTGAAGATGCCTCGTTGTAGACTATCACTCAGAGGCCTAACAACAGCAGAATATTAGGAGACAGACTGAAGGATTTCCTGCATGGTGTAACAGGATTATAATCTTAATGAAAAATTCCAGTTCTTCTAAGAAAAAAGAAGTATTTTCCATTTTTGCATAAGAATCTTGATTAATTTGCAGCCTGCTGTTAATTTTGGATATCTTCACAGCTTGCTTGGAGATTGCCTCAAAGACAACTAAAGTAACCCAGAAATCTAGACTTAAACAGCAAAATCCAACAGAATATATGGATGCTGTCAAACACAAAGTTGCCCATTTGTTTAACGTGTCATATACTATATTTCTTGTAGAGTTCTTAGAAGTCATTTTAGGAAGCAGCTTACTGGGGGGGGTTTGATGCTGACAGAAGTATTAATCCATTGTTAAGTGGAAATAGCTCCACTCTAGTAGTCATACAAATGAAAAACTTCAATAGAGCTAAATTTCAATAGAGCTGATCAAGTTTCAGGCTGTCCTACCTATATCTGATCTGTATAATTTTAAACAAAATTACAGTGACTTTTCTTTGTTAAAAGAAAACAGAAATACATATGCCCCAACTATCTGCAACAAATACTGAGTTTCTGTTGCCAAATGTGCAAGACATCACCAGCTCTGGTGTGAACTGTGCCTATGCACCCTAACAACTTGGAGAGAATCCAGGCTTTTCTTGGAGGTGCACATCAAAAGGGCAAAATGCAATTGGAGGTTGCAACAAGGGAAATCATTTCATTAAAAGAAATCTTCAGAACAAGAAAGATCAAGGGGTCCCTTCTCAACCCATTTTTTTCCCCTACACTGTGCAGTGTTGACTGAGTACCACCAATGTCTCCATCGGGGAAAAGCTTTGCCACCACACCAGTGTGGATTTGTGCAGCCCCACAGGCAGGTTTTGGAGCCATACAGAAGCCCACGCCCACATGTGCTTTAGCAGGGAGTCCTGGACTCGTTGTGCTCTTGCACTACTAACTGGTATTTAGCTGACTCAAGCATGGGGAACAACAGGGGTATCAGATGGCAGATGTTGACTCGAGGAGGAAATAACCACTTTATCTGACATTTCCGAGTGGCAATGTTGGTAAATTCTAACCACTGCCCACTGAAGCTGAGCCTCACGCACAATATTTCTCCTTCAGCAATATATATATATATATATTTTAAAATAATTTTAAGCAAACAAGCTAAAAAGTTTACTGGGTGAAATGGTGGCACTGTATGGATTAAAATATAGATTTAAATATTTTTCCTAGCTGCCAGTGGGAGCCTCAGAGGGAAAAGCAGTGCTTGAAAATATTTGCTTTCAGATATCTGAGCATCACAGGGCTGGAAGGGACTTAATCAGCATGTCCTCTCGTCTACTCCTTGCCCGCAAAAAGGATTAACTTTAACTATTACTGGAAAACATGTCTTTAACCTGTTCTTAAACACCTCCACTGCTAGAGATGCCATACCCACCACAGGCAGCCCAGGTCCATGCTGCATTACCCAGCCTTACTCCTTCTTGCAACACAAGGGAACTGCTGCTTGCACCCAGCACATGCAAGGAGAACAGACCACTGCTTTCTTCAGTTTGGCCCTCTTCATTTCTCCCTACCACCAAATGCCATCTCATTTAAGCGAAGCCTCCACAAATGTGTTCCTTTCTCTTGCATCTTAAAAAAGATGACCTGTGATCTTTCTTACTGCTCTCCCCTGGATCCCCTCCAGTTGGTCCATATTGCTGTGGCGTTAAGCTTGATTTCATTACAGCATATTGCCATCGTGCAGAGGAGCAGATTCTTTCAAACAATCATCAAGGTTGCTGCCACATGGGGAACCATCTGCTATCAAGTCAGCGTTTTAAATTTTTAAAACCTGACCTAAGTACTCTGCTGGTAACCCTCCGCACTCGTAACAGCCACTTACCTCGCAATTTCTTTTGCCAGTTCATCTCATTAAAGAGGTCTTCTGACTTCATGAAGAAATCATTGATCTTACTGCCTTGTTCATCCCTCTCCGTGGTGTAATATATCCGCAGCTTGGACTCCTTGGTGAGGAATTCGCATATACTGGGCACAGGGAAGACGATTTGCTCCATTGTACGGTCCGACCTGACAATCTGAACAACAGTCTTATTGGAGTTTTCCCAAGTTTGAAATGTTTTTATTTCTTGGTTTGTCTGCTTTCTTTTTCTGCACCCTTTAAAACCAGCTACGTGTAGAACTTGGATGCTTTTCTGTAGAACAGCAGCTTGACAGAGACTTTAGTCAATTTACCTTTCAAATCAGGCCTACGTTTTGCTCCAAGACTGATAATTTCCATTCTGTGGTCTTATTCTGGCAGTACTGTTCAGAGCTGGGATTTCCAAGGGGCCCAGTAAATCCTGCACCAAAGCTGCTCTGAATTTCAGCACAATCTGGTCACCCGATTCAGGAAACTTAGCAAGTTTTAGCCACACATTGAGCAGGAAAGTATAAGGAGTAACAGTTATATTTATCTTGCTTATTACAGAGTTTTGTGAACTCTCCATGTTTGTGTATGTTTTACTTTTTAAAAGCATCTCAGATTGACTGTACAACAGGCCAAACGCTCATTTTAATACAGAAAGAATGGCAGAAGATATCACTAACTATGGATTAAGCAATAGCACCGGCCAAAATGTAACATAAGTGAAGTTACACTTCCTCCTGCCAACAGAGCTCTGCTCAGCTCCATCTTAAAGCCCACACATGACAGCTCAAAAATAGCTCCCCTCCCAGAGGCTGTCAAAAAAAGTTCTTATGTCAAAGATGACAGTCCACACAGGTAGTCAGTTCAATCAAAATATCATGTATAATGTAACTGTTGTTTCATTACACAGATTTTCTTGCAAACTGCTCCTTCCCCAGAAGACCACATCTCCCCACACCCCCCATGTTTCCCTTTACCTCAATCTGTGCTGTGTGCTTGGCATAAAACTCCAGAGCCTCGTCTCCCTCTATCTGACCTCCCGGCTTCAGCATGTTCTGCAGCTCTTTGTTATGGCGAGCCAACTACAATAAAGGAATGCAAAGGGAGTGGGAAACACCAGATGTCTCTCTATGATATTAAATTTCTGATTTTTGGCATAAAAAAAAGAAATAGTACGCAGTCAGCTGCTAAGAAAGGGCAAAGTTGACAGAAGGCTTGTTCTATTCCAACCAGACACCCTGCAGCTCTATTCTGGGAGCAAGTCAGAAAGATTCCAATATATATTTTAATATCCATGGTGTATTCCTCTTTTATCCATTTCTCCCACTGTTTGCCTGACTTGGGAAAGTTTCTGACCATTCACATTCAGTCTATCCTTCTACACCCACCCTAATTCAGAGGTGTGCTTACTGCTCGAGTACTGAGGCAGGGATGGAGGAGAACGTTTGCATCATCTAAAAAGCAGATTCACAGAACACTGCTCAAAAAAATGCTTCTGGATGCTCTAAATTACTTTTATAGCATAATGACAGTGTGTTTTTTTTTTCTTCTCAGATGCAAAAGGAACACGGAGTCTCTAATGGAGGGATCTGTGTAGCATCGTTATATAAATAGACCGAGATTTTTTTTTCCCCTTGGTCTTTGACCTTTCCAACACCACGTTGTATCAATGCAGTGAACCTGACCAGCTCCAACGTAAATGATGACAGAGAGAATGTGGCATGAACAATAAAAGCAGAGTGAGATTTCTGCTTAAGGTTTAAATGATCCATGAGAATAATTTCTTTGGGAGTAGAAAGTAACTTCTGATACAGCTGAAAAATAATATTTTGCTCCCCAGTTCTGCCAAGAACTTGAATTGTGTGTCCTCAGAAACTTGGTCAAGAAGCTGCCTGTTTCCCATTATAAAACTCTGAACAGTTTCTTATTCATTACAGAAGTTTCATTTTTGACTTAATTAAAGATCAAATTTTGCTCTTATACAAAGAGAACATGTAGTGAGTTTGTCTCCGAGCCATTAACACAATTTCAGTGAAAAGCAGACCTCTTGCTATTCACAATTTGTGACTTAGTGCTAACAAACGCTGTGGATTCAACTTTACCTGATGAGCTAATATATAAATGTTGTGCCCCACGTTCCGAGGAGATGCTGCATGATCTTCCCCATTCTCCCCATCCTCAAATTCTACTTCGCCTTGTAGGTATGCCTTCTTTATCACTTCCACCTAGAAAAACAGACACAGGCCGATGAAGAGACAGCTCAGTTCGAGGGTTGAAATCTGCTACGGCCAGTACACATTTGGTGATCTTAGAGAAGTGAAAAGAATCTGACTGTACACATTCAAGAGGAAGAGCAGTGGGCTTCAACATCCAGGATAAAACAGGAGACCTGAACTCAGCATCTTCAGCCTGGCTCATCAACACAAGTAACCAAACTTTATGTTTCCCTCCAAGTAATATGTTCTGGGCCGTGCTCATGGCACACTACACCACGTCTGATCTTTGGCCCGTGCCATAACTACACACACTTGGATGAGCTGTCAGTGTTTCAGGGGTACTTTGAATCTGTGTCTTCACCAATTAACACATTAAACAGCCCAAAATGCTGCTAGAGTTTACTGAACAGCTTTTAGGTCACAATATATCTGCTTTGTGCACAAATAGTTTCTTTACACAGATTCCAAAGTGTAAGGCGGTGCCCCCTTCCCGTCTTTATGCAGCAGCAAAGCAGCTGTCTCCGGAGCATTCAGCACAACTGGAGTGCTCCTGCTTTCTGGGGACTAACCAGGTTCACGCTCAGCAAACACCACATTCAGTCAAACCCATGCCAGGACTTGCAGTTGTCCACAACCTGTGCGCAGACCTCTAGCACAGCACCTGGGCTCTCCCCACGACGACACCTAGCCAGGAGTGTTGGGGCAGCCCAGGGACTCACCAGCTCCTTGGGCCTCATGTTGTAGAGGATCCTCTCCGCATTCTCACTGTCGTGCCTGCTCTCCATGATTGCCAAGAGCAACTTTGAAGCGTTGTTCTGAAGGGAAGGAAGAACACCACCAGTCACTGCATGGAGTCAAAAGCAGAGCGTACCCAGCTTCAGCTCCTCCATACACGGTGCCCAGAAGGGCTTGAGATACTTGGTTTTGATGAGTACAAGCACCAGGCAAGGCAAAGCACCCAGCTGGAACTATGGCAGGGCTCCTACAGCCTCAGCTTGCCAAGCATTCCCTCCCATCTAATTATTTGGCTATACAACTTAGGTGGGTTTTTTATTGCTTGTTTGTTTCTTAAAATCAGTTTACTTCCCAAACCCTATTTATCAACGAACAGCAAATTAAGGTTTAGATTTCTCATATACTGAGGTTTTGAAGCTGTATTATTTTGTTGTGTTAAAAATACTGCAGCATTACTACAGCCTTTCAACCCCACAATGGTGCAGCTCAGCTTTACTCAAGGTTCTGTTGATTAAATCAAAGGACAGCCAAGGCTGAAGACACAGACGTGCTTCGCTGCTTTTAACTGAAAATTACTCTGTGACCTGCTCATGCCAAGAAATCGGAGGAGGAAATGGGAAACTACCACAAGGCACCAGACTACTTTAATATGAACAATTAAGATTAAAATCCATCATGACTGACAATAAAAACCAATAAAAGTATTTAATTTTGAAGCATAATGCTAATTGAGTCTAAAAGCATTTTTTATTTAGAATAATAAAAAAGCCACACTACCCATAATAATGGTGTGAGTCGGCAGCGGAAAACAACGAGACATTGCACTATAAGACAGGACAATAAGTCGGAAAGGAAATACTCCTCAAACATATGCTGAAGTAGGAGTACTCTGTGACTGTTGTAGCCAGAAGACAACCTGCTAGGGTATTTTGAAAACAGCACCAGGGCTAATTATTTCAGCATTAATATGAATAGCCATAAAAAAATCTTGATGACTAAACATCAACTGATTTAACAGCAGCAATCAAGTATTAGGGAACTAGATGTAGCACGAGAAATTTTACTTCCATTGTACATGTAAAAGCTCACCAACAGAGAAGTTTCAATTGGAATTCAATTTTTAACAGGTAATTATTTTAGGACTCCTCAGCACATCTTGATTGTCTGCAGTCATCCACATCTGAAAACTGGCAACTCCGTGTTATTATTTAAAATACGATATTGCCTGTGACAGACAGTCTTTGGGCACTGCGTTCAGCTCTCTGATGCATCTAATTTTTTGGCACTTGTGATTAGTGGGACATAATAAACATACCCACATTATTCCAACAATAAAATTATGTTTACATCTTGCTTATGTGAACGTAGATGACACAAAACATTCACTTGCCTTCAGTTCCAATACAAGGTCCATCCTCTTCTTTCCCAAAGGGTTGATATCATTGAGAATTAATGCTGTGATGATGTCAATACCATTGGACTCGTGAGTAGCAATGCAGTTCTGTCCAAAGAAAATTAATCAAACTTCACTAATTGTCTGCACTACAAACGAAGCCTAGGCTGGTGATGCAGCCAGAACAGAAGAGTTAGCTCTTTCATCACCTCGTACGCTGTGTAAGATGGATAACTGAACACAATACTCCAGACAGTGGAATAACAAGAGATAAAAGCATTTTGTTTCAAGCTTTTCCTATAATCAGCCATGGCATGCCCTACTGAAACCACCCGGACTCAGGAAGCAGAAAGCAACACAGTTGATAAACTAAGTATTTACATGCCAAAGTGCTCAGGCTGAATAAATAGCTAAGGAAGAACACTTTTACTAAGGTTAGGGAGAGTTTTCTTTGTTCTAGATGTGCCAAACGTCACCAACTTCAGAGCCTTCTAATCAAAGAATGTGATTTTCCATATCCTTGATGCTTGCCCTGTAACCTTGCTCTTAAAACTGCCTGTACCTAAAACGTACGAACTGACAGCAGCTTGCTACTTCCAACTGCAGAGCCGTGCTCTGTTATTGCGCTCCTCTGCAAAGATGCATGCTTACATTTAAAGGTGGATACTCCTCCTAGTCTGTGGTCTGTATTACAGAGATAAAATATAAAGGGACACGTAAAGCTTCATGCATTATTTTGCATGAATACGATTTCACCAGAACATCTTTGTCATCCCCACTATGCTCTGTTTAGCTTTCCTGTAAGTTACATTTGAACGGACACAGGTGCTTCAAAGGACAGATTTTCTTTAAGACCTTTGGAAAAGTCATATTCTAGTCTTTCTGTACCATACTAAGACTCCAGCAGAATACAAATGGAGGAAAGCAGCAGATATCCATTTTCTAATCCCAGAGGCTCGTGTGTTAAAACGAAGAGATGACGATCAGAGCTTGCCAGCCCAGTGCAGAAATTCTCCTCTAACACATACTGCGCACGTGTCCTTTAGTCAATACCAAAGAGCAGCCAGAGTTTAGAAAATTATTTAGGCGTAGCTATCTCTTGTTATCTATAGTTATTCTAGACTTTCAGACTTCAGACTTCATTTGCCTAATTGAAACAATTATAGCAAGAATCACATTCAGACCAAAGGGAGAAGCACGGGACTGCTTAATTGGTGGTGCTGCTCTGAAGCGCGGCTGTACAACAGGCGAGGAGGTGGGGCGGTGAAGTGGGAAAGCAGAGCCGAGCAATACAGCTGCTTGGTCCTTCCCTCTGGAGCAAACTGCAGTTCTTGAGCAGCTACAGACTCCTGCTTATCCAGACAAAGCATTTTCCTGGATTCATTCCTAACCATTTTGCCACAGAAGCACAGAAAAGACCAGGTCCAGCCGTGGGTCAGTAACTGCTTTATCTGATAGGATTATTGTCGTTCCCCAGCTGCCTTCCCTGTAACGTCATTGCTCAAACCACCACGCTTGCTCCAGAGCATCCTGCTCCTTGGGTCACGTATCACTGACAGCCTGGCAGAGGCTCCTCGGGAGCCAGCACCACGTCCCCTGCGCTGGCACAGGCGGTCAGCAGCGACACACACCTGGGGCTACCCACAAGACAAAATCTGGAAAGAGCCTCAAGCTCCACCCCAGGGTTATCGCCTTCATTAACAGAGCTCCAGCTTCTCCCACTTGGCTGGGGGCACATTGCTGGCCTCATTTACCATGGCCAACACGGCTTGGTTTTAGGGCCAATTTTACTATAACGGATTTTAAGTACAAAAATTTCCCACTCTCCCTGTCTGTCATGTCTAACATAACTTAAAAGCTGAAAAATTTTGAGTGGTGCTTGGAGTGGTTTAACTCCTTGGGGGAGGCCCCAAGAAAGATAAAGTGACTGTTATGACTTTATAAAGAAAAAAAACCAGCCAAACCAAAATCCCTTTGTCAGGCAAGCAAAGTGAGTAGCGGTGTAAGACAACACAGGTTGAGCAGGCTGAGAGCCGAGCCCAGCAGAGTGCACACTGCGAGCACAGGGAGACAGGGATGAGCTCTGTCCAGCTACTGACACGTTACCTGGTTTTCGTGGCACGGCCCCTGGCAGTACTCGGTCAAACTTTCCAGTGTCTGGTTAATCAGCGCTACGTTTTTCTCGTTTATGTACAGACCAAGAAGCCCAAGTCCTCCAGTTGTGCTTCCACAGATGCAGTCCAGGAACTGGAGCGTCTCGCACACCAAGTTGTAGTTTGTCTTGTTGTTCTGGCAGCGTAGGAAATTCTGCAGTGAGAGTGTCACAGCCAGGGCGGGGGGGGGACAGGAAAAAGGCATACAAATTGATGTTTGGATCATAACGTTTTATTAAGTTCATCGACCCGCAATTGCACTGCATGGTATATTGCTCTAATTTCACTGGAACTTCATTACAAGGAGCCTGGGCAAGCAATTTAAGGCTCTTCCAGGGCTTGCTTGCAATGTGCTGCTCTCCGAAGCAGCTTGTTGGCTTCAAATTTTACTGAAGACAACAAGTAATAAATAGAGTGCATCCATTAGAGCACTAAGCAGCAACACAGAGTAGGCAATTCACTACAGAAAGCTCCTCTAAGCCTGGAAGCTTCCTTTCCACCCTACGTGCTGCATTTCACCACTAATGATCACTGAAGACTCCTCCTGAGACCTTTCTCCCAGACACAGAACGCAGTTCCCTGGCTTTGGCTTCACAGCAGCCCCACCTGCATGGCAAGGAGGCACCTGGCTGCATGACTTGAAGGAGAGCGCCTTTAAATGCAGTTCTCTCCCTTGCATTTCTGCCCACGTAATTATTGTAATCCCTGCTTGAAGCTGCTGATTAGGAGCAGTTCCTCTCATGCAACACCAGACGTATCAGCATGGATTAAATGTGTTTCCCCTCTCCTGTATTCCAAATGAGAAAAAAGAAAAAAAAAAACAATCCCAAAGAGGGCCAATTAATGAAGAACAATTTCCCAGTGACTCAGATGCTATTTGTCAGTATGTTCCCAGCGGTGCTCCGTGAAAACAAACAGCCACCACCACTTTCTTTTCCTAGAAGCTTCAGCAGGAGATCTCCTGTCTGGCTCAATTCTAGCAGGTTATAAAACACTTCATTTTCAAGGTGGAAAAAACCACCCTTTGACAAACAAAATGCACGGGACTGTGGAACCAGCACAGTCTTTCCTACCAGCCTGCAGCAGAGCGCTGTTAACTGATTGCCTCTGGTGGCTGCGTCAGACTAATAAGTCTTTTAAGGCGAGCAGACTGAGAAATTGCCAGATTCAATTGAAGGCTAAGCTAAAAAAGGAAAATGCTGTCTCTGAATACAGACTAAAGGTGACAGTGATTCAGCACATTTCAACTGATTGCTCATTTAATATCCTGACTTTTGATTAACTTGTCAGAAGGTAGAAAGGTTGATGCTACAGAAATCAGAGCTCTTCCCTCCAGGAAAAGAGCAAAAATCATGGTTAATATCAAAAGCTAGGAAACAAAACGCTCCTGTGGCATGGCATTCATTCTGATATCTAGCTCAACATGGTGATCCAAAGTCAATAAAAACAAAGGGAAGAGGAGGAATGGGGTACAGGAGGCAAAAGGACAATGTTAGATGGCTAAGCACGGTGAAGGAAAATATGGCAGAAAACAAGTCCCTCTGTGCTGGGAGACACTGCCCCCGGGAACCTGCTGGAGCCCCAGCCAACAGTCTGAGCTCATCCTTACCTATTGCCTAGACCATCCCGAGGGCTATGACATGGGAACACAACCCTTAAAATCAGAAGTGGCATCCAGTAACTTCCAGTGGGATGAACCTGCAAGACCCCGCGTTCACAATGAAGAGTGACGGAGCTGCAGATTCAGCTAGAACATGAAACATATGCAGCTTGTGGGATCAGGCGGAGAAAGGAGGAAAAAGCACTCGTACTGCTAAATTTTAAGCATCCTATATAGTCATTTGAGAGAGAAACACTTTCCAATGGGATGAAGTGCACTCAAAGGCAGTCATGAAAGTCCTGCTTTTGTGAACAACCTTCTGGAGATGCTTCGTGCTGCCATCCTCCCCACCTCTGGGACACACGACACACATGGCTACGTCTGGGAAGACAGCACCTGCAGCTGGTCCTTAATGCCTCGGCAGCACCTTGGGCTGGCAGAGAACTTGCTTCCCCACACACAGCCTAAAGCTGAGCCCCCTTTAGAGAAAACACATCGGGTAAAAATGAAGTTGGCTACTGGCAGAACACTAGCTCACTTTGTTCAAGCGTGGATGAGCACAGCATCCTTGGAAGCAAGAGCTCTACCATTTCCATCGGTAATTCCCCCAAAGCCTCAGTGTTGTCATTGGACGGTCTTTGTTTTAGCAGAAACCTGATCCCCGACTGCAAAAATCTTTGCAAAGAAAACACAAATAAGAGCCAAGTCTCAGCACAGTGAGATTTTTAAGTGATCAGGTTTTTCTTTACTAGCAATCAAGTACGGCAAGGCATTTTTCACTGAATATTGTGGTCTGTATTGGTCTTAAAAAGTTAATTCTCAGACAGGCTTCCTGCCTAAAACATGACAAGCGAAACCTGCTCATTCTCTGCATGCTGTAGTGCTGCTCTGCCAGCCAAATCATTGAATCACTGTTCTGCAGCAGGCAAAGCTTTACTTTTCTTTATAACCTACGCTGTGCCTTCAGCGACTAGGAATAGAAACAAACAAACATCAAAAACCAACAAGAAAAGTTACGTCAACGGATTCTTTTTTGCACAAAAGCACTATTCAGCCTACTGGCTTAGAGCTTTCTTCTTAGCATGACTTGCTAGCACATTACTACAATATTTATCTTATTTTGCAGAGATAAACCACTCGACAAGAAAAGAACTGAAGCAATAACAATTTCATCTTGATGGGGAGAGGTAAGTGTAGCACCGGAGCTGCGTGTTTGAGTGTGGCCGGGTGGGAGGGCTGGTCCTTGCCTCGTGCACCGGCTGGTCCAGAAGGAAGAAGAGTGATGCAAAAGGCTCAGTACTGCAGCTCGGAGAGCCATTTCAAAGGCTTCTGCCTCACTTAAACACATCCCCTTCCAGGCTCTCACAGGGGCGATTTGCATTTGCCCGCTTTTAGCGGTTGGGAGCAGCCTGATGTTTTGCAACAGCTTCTAAAATGCCGGGTTCGACAAACTTGGAATTGCACTAATAGAAGAGGAATCACCCACATTTAAACCTCACTTATGTAACCTGGGAAGACATACAGTTTCCAGAATAAAGAACAAGCCCTATTTATTCCTTTAAGTAGCGAACCCACTGGCGATATTGATAGGGGTTCCGCTGTAACCTGCTGCAGACAGGTTTTGAAGCCCCATACATTCCTACCTCCGCTTCAGTGCTGAAGGAGAAAGGCAAGCGTCAAGGCAGGCAAGCAGTAATAACATTATTTTTGAAAAATCATTCTTTCTACTTTTATTTTAACCTTTTTCTCCCAGAGCTGAACGCAGCTACTCGATGCTCGGGGAATTTAATTGTTCAGGACGGTGAATAGCTCAGGCCAAGTTTTCGCATTGGCTTGGATTCAATTTTGTTCCTATAGCTTTCAGTGCCTAGCCAAAGACAGCAGCAAGAAAGGATCCTGTGCGTGCGGTTTGGACTACTGCCACGCAAAACTGGCGTCCTACTTGTCTCCGACATTGCTAACGGCATGAAAATTGTTTGACAAAACAAAGATCAAATAGTTTTTGAAAAATTAGGCGAAAGCCTGGTGTACGTAACCTCAGCACCTATAAAACGTTGGAAGAATTACATGTTCATTGCACAGAAACATTAACATACAGCTTTGATTTCAAACATTGCCAGCAGCAGGGCATTCAAGTTCGGCGGAAGTGATTTGGCAGGTCTGAAAAGCATTCACACAGGGTCTTACAGTTCTGGCATACAGTACAACAATATGCAATCAAGGCAATTATTGCTCCTTTATGAGGGCATTTAGTGCATTGTACTGTGTCTCTCGAGCTCCTCACGTTCAATTCTAATCCAGCGGCAGTGGTTACGCTGAACGAAAATCATGTTAATTACAGTCCATTTGCAAGCAAAAATCTTACCTCCTGTGGAGGCATGTGCTACATCAGATGAGTCTTGCTACTGAAATGCTACAGACACATCACAGAACGTCACAGACCACCGGAGGTGGCAGAGACCTTTGGATTCTGCCTAGCCCAATGGCTGCTCAGAGCAGGGGCAGCAACAGGAGGCTTCCCAGGACCGTCCAGTTGGGTTTTTGATGCCTATTTTTCTCCACCCTGCATTTAATCAGCTTCTCCAATGATAAATCCATAACTACTCCCAGTCACCTTCTTGCTCTTATTATCTTTGAAAGTGGCTTCCAGGATTAGTTACCGCATCACCTTCTCTGGGATTGAGGTGAGCCTGACTAGCCTGCGCACAGTTCCCACCTCCCTTCTTGAAGACAGAAGTGACACGTGCTTTCTTCCAGCCCTCCAGAACCTTCCCTGGTCACCATGACTCTTCAAAAGCAACCAAGGACAGCCTCACAGTGACATCAGGCAGTTCCCTCAGCACTTGCGGGTGCATGCCACCAGGACCCCTGGACCCGTGCAATTCCATCTTGTTTGAACGTTTTCTAACCTAATTATTCTCCAGGGAGGCTAAGTCTTTCTAGCTCCCAATTCCCCTGTCGTCTCTGAGACCTGGGGTTTGTGAAGACCAACCTTGCCAGTAAAGACCAAGGTAAAGGAGGCATTGAGTATCTTGGTCTTCCCCACGTCTCTTAGCACCAGGGCCCTCGCTCCATTCAGCAGCAGGCCCAGGCTCTCTCTAACCTCCTGATGCTGCTGATGCTCACATAGAAACCCTTTTGTTGTCCACCATGTCCCTTTCCAGATTCAGCTCTAGCTAAGGCTTTCCTGACATCATCCCATCATGCTCAGTTCTGTGCACGTGGATGGGTGTACGGCAGTCACTGAAACGAGCTGCTCTGTGGGAAGCAAGCACGTGCTTAAGGGCTGCTGGAACCAAAGTCTCAGTGCTCACTATTTTCCCACTGCTTTCTTCTTTCCCCTCTCAAAGAGGATTGGTAACTTCACAGCAGAACACCTGCTTGCTTTAGGTGTATGTTTAAAAAAGCCACTTCAAATGGTGATCTCACCACCTTTTATATACATTGAAAAGACAGCGATGTAACTGGACTTGTATTTGTCCAGCAACATATAAGTACTTTTATTGGATTACCTTAAAGGCCAAAGAAAACAGTCACCTACGTATCTGCATAGAAAGGGAGGGGATTAGAGAGACTGATGTGACAGCAGTGACTATACAAGCTACATAAGCACACTTGCTTAGCAGTCAGACTGTACCTGCAAATCCCGATTGTGGTTTTCACAGAGCAGCTGCAAGAAACGGAGGATGGGTTGCATTATTGAGATCACAGCACTCATCTCCAAGTCATCTTTATTCTTGTCTGTTGCTGGCTGTGCTCCTTCCCCAGCCGAATAATGGTCATCAGAATCCGCTTCCCTCCGGTAAGTGCTGTAAGCCTTTCTTGTCGCTGCAGAGGCCTCCAGTAACTGATCCCGCACTTCCTCTGTAATTTGGGTCATAGGCTCTCTCGCTAAAATACATAAGAACAGAGCTTCCTTAGGCAAACTGAATGGAGAGGACCAAAAAACCTATTCACACATTTCCCATTATGGTTCCACGCACGCAGGCCAGCTATTCACCAGCAGCTCTTTCTGGTCAGTACGTTTAGTGTGATGTGAGGGCCCCGCGTTTAGAACAATGTCATGTCATCTCTTCACACCTTTTACGCAAACCACATTAAAGTTACAAATTCCGATATTAATTGGTTAGGGAACACACAACTAGCACTAGCAGGAGTTATAAAAGGACCTGCTCTGGAAGAAAATGAGCATTTCTCCACTTTTTGTTAGAGAAGGCACTGACCACAGCCTACAGTCCAGGGTCATTACTACGAATCGGATTTGGGCAGCTTGTCACGAGAGACAAGGTGGCAGAGTCTCATCTCAGAAATACTTTTCATCATTTCACTAGTACAATCTCACAAATGGATGAAGAGGGGATGAAGCTCTCGAAATCCTGAGCCAGGGCACCACTGATCTCTGAACTTTGCTCTGTGGGATCAGAGATCAGAGCATTATTGCATCAGTTGAAATGAGTTCAAAACAGCGTTTTACTCCCTTGTCACTCTAGAAAGGGAACAACTGGGGATTACCTTTTTTCCTTGTCAGCACATCTCTGTCTGAGTCTTCGTCTTTCTTTTTATTTCCTAAGTCACTAGTGTTGACTGTGACAGTAGCCTTGATTTCTTGCTGTGCTACTTTCATGCGATCATAAAAAACCTTAAAGAACTTCTCAGATTTCTTATCTTCTGTTAGTCGGCAGAAGAACGAATGCTACAAGAGAGAGAGGAACAGGATAAATATCTTCATACGGAGGTTTGAATACAGATTATTTCACCTTTCTGCAACGTGTGACATCCTGAAGGACTGGAAAGTTAATTAGTTTACTGAAAACTGAAACCTAGAAAAATGGAAACTCAAACCTTATTTTTAAGGAAGCCGAAGTGTCTCAGCTATGGTAGCTCCCTTATCAATAACTTCCAAATGTGTTTTTATAGAAACAAGTGCAATAAATCATGCTAGCCCTCATACATTTAGGCGGCATACTTTTCTCGCAACAGCAGAATTAATGTAAGTATAACAGATCAAGGTAAGGTAAGGACAAAGGAATTATCTATAATTTGATTCTCAGTTCAGAAACAAAACAATATGAAAAAATACAGAGCAGAAAGAAGCAGCCTGCCTTCCCAAGCTTGAATCAAAGGGACCATGACTCATAATATGCAGTAGTCGATATTAATCACAGTCCAAAACCGTACAAACAGGGCACATTTAACAAGGGATATTTCGTGCTAAGTTTCCATTGCCTGTGCGCAGTCTTCTTAAAACCCCTTCTAATTCCTACTCCAATATGCCTGTGACAGAAGAGCTCAGAGCACTGAGAGAAGGTTTATTAATGCTCTTCTGCCCATACGCACACGGAGACAGAAAGTTGACCCTGAAGTTGAAGAGAATACAAATCACGTACAGGTCAAAAAGGAGCCAGCGCAGTAAGCGATCAGACAATTCTTGATGAAACCAATATGCTGTTACGTAAATCAGGACCAGAGCTTAACCATGACTGAAGGATGAACTTGTAAGTGGGTCACCTTATGCAGAGCATTATGAAATTAGTTAGCATTCTGCAGTGGCTCACAATCCAACAGCTTTACACGATGAATAGGAATGAAACCCGATTTATTTAAAAAAAAAAAAAAAGAAAAATGGGAATAGCAATCCATGCTGCCTGCTTTTCTGAGAAGCAGAGCACACAAGCCTGTCTCTCGGACGCCTGCCTTTGATCACTCCCAAGCAGTTGCAGGCAGGACAATGCTGAATGACTTTGAAACGCTAAAAAAGTTGCTGCTTTGATTACAGACAGAGGAGGAGTGCTACTATTTAAAGACGCTGGTCAATACTCACGTGAGACATCCCTCCCACCTCTGCAATACTTTCTACCTGCCCAAGGCACCTCAGGTAAACTTTAAAGAGTTCGTTTCTTCTAGTGATTATCAGAGGGTGGAAAGAAGAACCCAGCACGAGCATCGCATGTCTGCAAAGCCACCCACATGGATCCTTTCTCCTGACACCCGTTCAAATAGTCTATTAAAGTACCACAGAGCAAAGCAATTAATAACATCAGGTACCAGGAAACCGATGCAGTAACTTCACCTTCCTTTCCTCTCCATCACCCGCTCTGCTCCTAAACAATGCAACCAGAAAGCCCTCTGGCAACGGAAGATCCCCCTCACACCTTCGCACTTTGGCACACTTGAGTTGGAGAAGGAGAGCGACTGGTTAGAACCAACGGGGAGCCACCAAACAGGGAGCCACCAACTTCTGACCCTGCCAACAGCAGCAAATGAGTAATAGAAAAGGCAAAAAAACAAAGGAGAAGTTTCAGGACACACACGGTGTTAGACATGGAAATGATATGCACAAGGACACTAAATTCACAGAGGAAACACGGAGATCCCAAATGTGAAGATGTGTGGAAGTGATCCAGGTCTAGAAGATTTACCTGGGGAGCGATAAAGTTTCCACCTGATCTCTCACAAGGACATCGCTGGAACAGATGCACCCTGCCAACAGGCTGAGAACAGCACAGACACCGTTCTGGGCCCTGTGACACGACACTTGGGTGCCCAGCTCATTTAAAGGTACTTGCAGAATTATTCTCTAGTCCAGTATTTTATATCAAGAATTCTAACGTTTTCTCTCTAAACAGCCTCTGAATGACAGATTACTTATCCAGGTAATATATTTATTCTGCACTGGGGCTTTGATGTGACCAGAGACGATGGCTAGGATCCTGTCACACTGCGATCCCAGCCAAGCGATGCCATAACGCGGCTGCCCTGAGCTGCTGACCCGTAACCAAAGCCAGGTTCGCTCTCTTACTTGCTGCCTGTAAGCACAAACAGAGGAAGGGCTGGTAGCTAAGTTGCATCTTGGAAAATTTTACTCTCACGGTATTAAACAAAGCACATAACAATAATGTTTTACAGACAGACCAGCATAAACCATCGGTTCTAGAAAGTGTAACCGCTTTCTGAAAAACACCATGATTTGCAGTTCAGGCTAGTGACTGCCGTCACCTGACTGCACATCTGAAGAGCCTGTACAGGAAGATTTTCCCTGTGATGAACCAGTGGTGAACCGTTCTAATGAACCACACTGAAGAAATACCTTGCATGCGAGTAATTGTTACTTGCTGACAGGCTTGATTTTTGTCGTCTTTTCGAGCTTCTTAACTGACTTTCCACTGCACTTCAGAGAAAAAACAAATGAAACGACCATTTCCAGTAAAGCATTCTTGTGCGTGCTGTGCATGCGTTCAATGGTTGTCACAAAATGATTGTTTCGCTTTAGGTCAGGATGCCTAACACCTTCACACATATGAATCAACCACATGCCAGCTACCAAAGGCACTGTTCTGTAAGAGGTGCGATCTTGCAATTTGGGCTCCAACAGGTAATTGGTGGTGCTAATTATGGCAGAAATCCTTACACTTATTTTCGGATATAGCCTCAAAACAAAAAGTGGGAAAATCTCCCTTTTTAACACAGAAGTGGAGCAGCCATTTTAGGTTAGGGTGTGCCAGGATCCCGGCTTGTACACCATCGTGTACAATGCAAGACTGCTGGACGAGCAAACGTGCTGCGCTTGGAACACCGGGACCAGCAAAGCTCTACCCGAACGCAGTGCTCGAGAAAGGCACTCCTGCAGTACTGCTGATATGGTAGTGTTTAACCTCACCTCCTCCTTTGAGGGCTCCCTTGGAAATCCCTGCAGGCCCCACAGCCAAGTGTTTTGCCTGCGAGACAAAGCGCTGCCCTCCCTGTACCGGGCAGAGCAGCCCACGCCGGCTCCTCCAATTCAGCAAGCTGGGACGTGGGGCCTCCAAGAAACCTGCCAGAGACCTGGGCAGGGAAACGCGGCCGCTTCCACACCTGTACCTGGCACAAGGTACCCCAGGATGCTGAAAGTGAAGGTATGAGCTTGTTTTGTACTCGAGGAGCTGGCAGGAGACCAGCTCTCTGCTCTCATGGAGCAGTGAACGACTATTTAGTTTCCCTGACAGTCACTGCCATTGAACACGAGACATCACGTGGCACAAGGGAGATCATGAGGTTTGTTTTATGAATGCCGGATTCAGCAAGCGCAGCTCCACGAGTACCCGTACCTCCATGAAACGCAGACAGCTCCAGAGCACATCCACCAGCCGACTTCTCTGATGCAAGTATCAGAGATAACATGACTGCAATTAATTACAGAGCCACAGAATGGAAGGAACTCAGAAAACATGCACACGAAATCCAGAAGCTTCTCACACGCCAGCCCGATCACAGTACAGAAGGGTACCACGCAAAGACTTCTTAAACATTTTTAAAGACAGAGCTACAGCCACCTACACAACTCGTTCAGAACTTTCATCTGGGGCAATGGAAAGGGCTTTGCTGAACTGCACAGAAACAGGGGAAAATCTCTGTAAGCCCTGCCGGTGGCAGAGGACACACATTTTTGTGCTGCGCTGCTTCCGTGCCGGCGTGGAGCCCTGGGCAGGCAGCAGTGTGCTGCACCACTCCATATCCTGAGTGTTATCGCGTTTGTTTCAAGGGGATGGAAAGAAGGACCCAGCACAAGCTTCACTGGTCTGCAATACCACGTTGAACAACTTTATTGCACCGGTCTGTGCATTTTGCAGGAGCAAAGCTGAAAGACCAGTGACTGATTTGAGTGGAAAATAAATCAAAGGTGAAGTTTAAATTCCGTGCATTAGTTAGCTACAGGCCACCCCTGAGCACCACCAGCCCGGAGGTCTTGTTCATTAAGCAAACCTGAAGCTGTGTTTAAGTAACACATCTTTTCAAGAAAAACATCCCCTTGCTTTAGAAGGCATCGGAGATGGTGAACTATGCCTCTCTGTAGTGGTTAACAACTGTTAGAAACGCGTGCTTACGTTCCTCTATGTCACAATTTCCAGTCACTGATTTATTTATTTATTTAAAGACCATCTCTCTTCCATGGTTATCTGCGGGGCTTGGTATCTTTTCAGAGCACTTACATACAATACTAAACATTTACCTATCTTTTGCTAAACCGAAAAAATATCTGAGTATTTTTTCAAATCTTGTTTGTTGGCATTTTATTCAGAACTCATTAAGTTTTCTGTGATTATTACGAGCAGGACCGCTCGATGGGGACGAGCAGCCAAAAGCTATCGGCGAACGCTGTGTTTAAGATACATCTGCTCAGCTGCGTGCCTCTTCCTGAAAGAAGGGTGGCCTGATTTTAGGAAAGCACTTGGCTGCAGAACCCAGGCAGGGCTGGCCGCCGTCCCGCAGGGGACGGAGCATTTCTGCTCCACGCCCTCCGCAGCTCCCGGAGCTGCCTCAGAGCACGGCCATCGAGCCCTGCCAGAGCATCGCAACCGGTCCCAAAGAACTCCCCAGGAAAACAAATGTTTGGTTACAAATAAATACAGGAAAGCCCCAGCAAACACCTCGCACTAATTCAAGCGAGCTGTTGTCATCTCCCTCCCTGTTCCTCTAACATCAACGAACAGAAAACGTCCGATCAGCCTGGCGAGTCAGGGCTATTTCAGAGAGGAAAGTCCCTCCAGATACGAGAGAGAGATCAGCTATCTGGCTGGAGTTCAGGACATTTTATTCCAGCGCTAAAGAGAAATTACGGTGGGGATGTTAACTTGCCTGGGTTACCCGGACAGGCTGCCAGCAAGAACTAATGCGAAACTTCTGTGCTACTTCATGTTTGCGGAACGAGCTTGCCACCCCCGTACCATTTCTTACGGCAGGACTACTTCAAAGCAGCCACATTTTAAGAAGAAGGGGAACTGCACTGCTAACACAGGCGCCAAATTAAGCACAAACACCAACCCTTTATGTTCTGCCCAAACATATCACAAGGGGTTCCGCTGCAGAATTTAAAGCTAACTTTTCTTTCTCATCCCCTCCCTTTTATTTATTAATATAAGCGATCCCCCATTTTCCCCAGATCTTCCATACGCCCTGGTTCCCCAAAGAGCCATCATTCCCGGGCACGAGTGATGAATATCATTACTCTTGCAGAGCCGAGCGAAATGGCAGCTGAAATAATTCAGGCTGAACGTACTTCACAGCTTGAAACAAACCCAGAAGGAAAATCTGCCAGAACACCTCAATTGGCTGTGTTTTTTTTGCGTTTTGTTTTGCAAACTGTAAAATAAACTTTGTCCTGAAAGCAGAGGGGGACTTCCACTCTCTTTTCCAGAAGGAAGACAAACTCCCTCTGCCACGGGCATCCATGTGCAGTCCTGCAGGGTTCACCCTCAGCTGGAGCCCGCCGCGGGGCACGGAGGAGGTTTGCAGCACGCACAGACTGCCCCGGGCACACACTCGGCTTTCCCAACAAGCATTAAATGAAAGCAGTAGGAGAATCACACCACTCGTATCGGGAAGAGGCCGTATATCCTGTAAGATTTTCTACCGTAATACTCAAAACCCTGATGCAGTTTGGTCCTTTCACAAGGTGGAGTAAAGCCAGGACTCAGCGCGGGTCAGCCCCGGCCCCTCCGGGCAGCGAGGTGATGCCGGGTGAGCAGAGGGAAGCCAAGGCCCGCTGGAGGAGTTACAGGTAGGAACGTGACTTCGGTTCGGGGTTTAAATCCCTCCGAGCAGGGAGCAGATGGCTCTCGCAGCGTGGGAGACTTGGGGGCCCGACCTGCTTTCAGCACGGAGCCTGATTTGAGTTCCTCCTGCGTGCATGTGCGAGCACGCACCGGCGGGTCACGCAGCTAATCTGTGCGAGGCTCCTGTGTGGCAGGAGCACGAATCCCACTTCCTTGGTGAACCAGCGAGCTGTGTGTAGGTGTGAGAAACAAGGAAGTCTGCAGACTCCCCAAAAGAAAAAAAAAAATGTGTAAGATCTTCTTGAGAGACAGAGGAATTAAAGAAAACCATAGCAACAAGTCAGTCCACCTACCCAAACCACCCACCCACCACCAGTTTCATTTGCTGACGCACTTCAAAAACAAGCTGGCTCCTACCAGCTCTGGAAGGTGAGCAAGCCCTGAGAGCTCATTAAATTCCCTCCTCAGCTACTCGTGTGTGCCTGCAGCTAGTGAGCAAGTGGGATATAAATAGAAGTTATATAACATCTCTTTGTTGATTCCTGTGCTTACCAAAAAAAAATAAAAATGCAGCATGACCTTGTTTTTCTGAATAGCTTGCCTCTGCCTGCTTGTGGAGGACTTTAATCCTGTTAGGGATCAGCTGAAAAGTTGGAGGTGGACTCCGTGGAGGGGAACAGGGAGAAGTAGCGACTCCCATCCCCACGCGGAGCATCGGGATCGCATCTGAATGCCGAGGGAAAGGCCACAGGAGAGGTCTGTGGTAACGCCCAACCATGAATGATGTGGTATTCGCAGCTACCGAGACCAGATGAGGAGTAAAGCAGCCGAGCTCTGGTGTAGCACACCTCCTCCTTTCCTGCCTGTATCGCTCAATCGCACACATGGGCATCTCAGTATCTACATGGAAAAGCTCCCCTTTGGGTAAAAAGGCTGAAAGATGCTATGATACAGGAGCACTGATGGCCCCCGAATACCTCCAGTAGCATCAGCTGCAACTGAAGGAGGAAGCCTCCAAGTGCTGTCACTTCACCCACCCTCATCCATGCTTCCCAACCTCATCCATGCATCCCGCTGCCCCCAGTGAAAATGAAATCATCTCTGTAAAGCAAGGGCAGTAATGACTCCTAAGAGCTTTTCACTCTCTCAGTGCATTATTACCAGGGCGTGTTTGTTTTTAACACAGCCAGGTGAGATCCTAGCCTTCCCTGCACCAGAAGCACACGTGAAAGAGACTGTGTGCGCCCAAGGGCTTGCCGTCTGCTCACCTGCATGACGATCAGCAGTGCATCGGGAGATGGATTTCCTCAGCACTCGCTTAATTACTACTGCAAGTTCAACGCCTTGTTTTGAAGGTAACCCTGGGTTCTGGATTTGCATCGTGCTTTGTTTGGGAGAGCTTGCTCTGTCTCGGTCACAGCCCGCAGCTCAGTGTCCTGTTCGATGCAGGTCTTTACCAAGATCTACGTTTTTTGTATGTCATGTTCAGAAGTAACATACTCAGAATGTCAGAGCATTTTTATGGTATAGTTTAACTTGAGAAAGACTTATTAAAATTGTGGAAGACACAGGTGATTACTTAATAGGCACCAACACCTTGCTGGTTTGGCATTAGTTTCCACAACAGACATTACTGAAGCAATGAAAAAAGATACAACATCCTACCTCAAAAAATTCTGACTGCCTGTTAACAACAACAGCACTTTTTCTCTATCTGGACGAGGAGTTCTCAGACTGGAAATTAAGAGACTTTTTTTTTCAGTGACCAAAAGTTCTCAAGTGCTATTCACAGAAGTTTAGTGACCCGACAATATTCTTGCCTCTGAAGTACCACCAGGTACAGTTTTTAAGCATTTACCCCCACGTACAGTTTTATGTGCTCACAGGTATCTGTGACGGCTGCATAGCCAGCAAGAAGCACATTTGGTTAAAAAGTCCAAACCACAAACCCCAAAACACCGCTGTGTCACTAAATCTATGTTTTGAATTACCGATACTTCTGTATCATTTTGCCAAATTTTCTCCTGATTTTGGAGGACAATTGCAGTGACGGAGAAAAAACCCTAAGTGTCTTGGCAGCTAACAGGGCAGTTCACATCCAGGCCAACAGAGAAAGGGAAAAAAACGGAGCAGGTTGACTGGCGTGGTCCAGCTGTTTCATTGCTGTTCTCCGTAGCATCACTTACCCTTCAGTCGCTGTTTGGCAGCCAGCACTACAGGACGCTGAAGGGCACAGATCTGTCTCAGAGTTACTGCCTCGTAAAAGAAGAGCTGTGGCCGGCAGCGATCAAAGTGACCGCTGGGGCTCCACGTCTGCGCCCTGCGACGGGCTGGGCCTCCCCGCGGCAGCGTCCCAGAGGGTTTTGAGAGCCACATATTGGAGTATTTGTACTTAGCTTTTGGGATCGTCATGGCTCCCACGTTGTTCTTAGCACAAGGCCAGAACCTGAAATGCTTCTCAGTGCATCTTGGCACTCTTAATGCCAAGACAAAAGTGCACTGGCAGGGTGTTCTCTCTGTGCCTGGTTAGCAACCTGGCTCACTTGGTTGCTGCTTCGGTGCGGTGCACCAGAAATGCAGATAGGAGTTGGACAAGTCTGGATTCAACTCCTTTTCGTGCAAATATGCAATTACTTAATAACAATCAATCATCGTTGGACAGTCTGAGGCACAGTTTCGCAAAGGAGACTGCAATTCACCTTGCTGGACTTTGGTTGCTGGTGGTAGCACACAAGGAGAAAAGTCAACCAAGCCAAAGCACATTACATGGTGCAAGGCAGAGCTGAAGGCAGGAGAGTTGCGTCAGTCCAGCCTTTCACCCAAACCAGTACTTTCTACAAAACCTGACACACCAAGAGCCAGCTGAGGTGATTTCTGGTATTTTGCTTGTCCAGAGCACTTGTGCAAGGCACAGCCTTGAACCATGCAGCCACGGCCCCTAACCCTGACCAACACTCCGAAGGAAGGCACGTAAAATGCCTGGCTTCCCTTCGCGGGCCGAACTGAAGAGCTCTGGAAGCCAAAGCAGCTCCAAGCCACAAGGCTTTCTGTGCATTCACACAGCAGAGGAGCCTCAGCACACACACGGAGAATGAACTCCTCGCCTTGGCTCAGCCCAACAACTGCACTCACGCCGACTTACTGGCTCTTGCCACGCAGTGACGGAGGCACAGCCGTGCAGTCTAACACCACAGCCCCACACCACTGGCTCCTCGGGGACAGCCCTCGTGGTGGCTGAAATCGGCCACCGCCCTAGGCGTCCCTCCTTCCCCAGGGAGAGTCCGTCATCACCTCCTGTGCACGGGCAGCGACTGCTCACGTTAAAGCCAGGAGCAAATCCCATTTCTATTCTGAAAAGTAATCGCCTCTTCCTTGGTACTGACTCTGTGTTGTGTTTGCAGCGCACCTTGGGACTAACTGTGGACGAAGGGGTGAGGGAAAGGCAACGCTGCACGTCGAAATGGTGGCTCCGCAACACATCGCTTTGTGGTAGCATTAGAAATGCCTTAAATTAAACTAATGTCATCAACCTCACTTTACCTTCCCTTGCTGAAAATACCAACGTGTGTGGGTAATTTGTCACGTAATCTAACTTTTGAGAAGATCCCTAATTAAACCAGTGGACCAAACTCTCCAGGGAGAGGTGGTTATGTAAGGGACCTTACTTGTCGGAAACTTGCTTGGACCCAGGAAACCTGAAACTCCGCGGAGGTGAAGCAGAGTATATGGTGCATATAATTTTTATTTGGCAGATGAGAGACAAGTGCTACAGGAGAAGTCCTCAGCAATTTTCTTCACTGTCATTCATTTGCAGGGATTGCTTTAACCGAGGAAAACTCGCTGTGTTGCAGGTTGCGCAAGGGACGGACCATCCTTTGATCTCCCCACAGGAGCAGCAGCTCTGCGGTAAGCATGCCTATGAGCAATGGCAACGGCCACGCAAGCTCCTGCGAAGCACGCCCAAGCCGGCACCTGCGGGGATGGGTGCCACGCACCCGCTGGCAGTGCCCCAGCTGGGGGCACGCTGCTCAGCCCTCAAAGTTCGGAGCAGAGCACGGGGCCGGCAGGGTACCCGCCCGCCCAGGGCTGCCCCGCGCAGAACAGCTGACGCGAGCTCTCTCGAGGCGGATGCTGAGGGTTATATAAATTAATAAAGGGGTTTATATAATTTTCAGTTCAGTGAACAGTGCCATTTGTCAAGTTAATTTGCTGCTCGGTTTTGACCCTGCGGTTCCACCTCCGCTCCTGCCTCGTTACAAATGAGGGCAGTCTTCCCATCGGAGCCGGGAGCGGTGGCTGGCGGGAGCAGGCAGCTCACCGGACACAGCTCGGGCACCACCAGCAGCACCTGCTACCAGAGCACCTGGCCCTGTTTCCAAACGCATTCAAAAAAACAACACTCTGAAAAGTTTCCATCCAGAGAGCTCTAAGTGGGCAAAGGCCTGTCTTTCTCCCCAGACAGTAAATTTATCACACCCACGTTCACTCCCAACAACACAACACCGAGCAGCTGGGATTACACGTGCCGTACACTACCCCCTTAGCCTATTACCTAAGATAAACCAGGAATATTTTTTCTTGTCCTGCTTCTCCCCCACGTTAATTTTCTTAACAATACAATAAAAATCACTCCTGCCAATTATAATAAGGAACATTTCTGGATTTGCTTTTCTGCTAGAGTTGGCAACCACCTACTTTGCCTAGCCTTAATATTGGCCCTGCATACACGTAATGAAGCAGTAACACCTATTCCAGTTATCCCTTTCCAACATCACGGGGATCTGTTCTCCCACTAAAGCTCATGGGAGTCACCCGGGAACTCCCATTATTAACCATCTTACAAACGTCATGTGCAAGTTCCTGTGTGTCAGTACAGACTTTTGCTTAACTTCAGGCTGAACTCATTTCCCGTGTGAAAACCTGGAGTTAAGAAAATGCCATGCAGGGGCGACATGTTTCTGGCTGTACTGCCAAAAAGCCTTTTTACATAACCTGTCCCTATCCCACTAGTTTCCTATTCTCAAAGGACTGTAGCTATCAGCAATTTAAGTTTAGTAAGAATTATTCAGATGGAGCACAGAATGAACTTATTCAGAATACTATAAGCGAAGAGTTGCTAATAATAACCAAAAAAAAATGTGAAATGACGACGAACTGTGTTAGAACCCAAAGACAAAGCTAGCCGACTTGGCTAGGGTGACTTTCACAATGACAAACGCATCTGATGCAAATTGAACACAATTATTAGTCCAGTGACTGTAGATGACTCTTCCACTGACAGTTACTGGAAACTGCCATAGAATTTCAGAAAATCCACTCTGCAGGTTGCAGAGGCTGTGAAGCCCCACCTGATCTGCAAAACTCACAGAAAGAATACAGATTAGAGAAAGATCAGGATAAAAGACCACAGAGAGCACTGGGTTCATTTTCATAAGTGCACCTAGTTTCATAAGCAGGTCTAGTTTCCATAAGCAGACAAAAAATTTTGCAGGGCTTTTTGTAGAAATAAAGTCTTACTAAATAGGAGACCATCACGCTGCTATACCATTATTAAATCTGTACTGTAGTGAAAGACTGCTTCATGAAAACCACCAGATTCGAAGCTGTGCAGGCTAGTGACTGCTCTCCTGCTGGGAGTACTGCCTCTGCCGAATTGCTAACAGCTAGGTTTCAACCAGAGCCTTCGGTATTTTCTGGGTGAGCAGATATGCCATCTCACTACGCAAAGAAAGAAAAGCTTGGTTACATGAATTTACTGTCTCAAGATGCCAGTTTAACTTGGCCATCATTCAGCAATCACACTGGGAGACAGAGAACAGAAATTGTGATTTTACTAAAGAGCAAACCTCCAAGTTCGCTTTGATTCACCAGCGTCGAGCCAGCTGTTCTCCCAGAAATTAGGCTTTGTGGTTGGTGTTTTTCTACATTAAAGTTTTATTTACTTGGCTTTCATGACTCAAATACTACTGAAAGATGAGAGAGCTGAGTAAGTGCCGCTCCTGACTGATGTTGTGGTAGTCTCCATGGGCCCTGACTGTGCTGGAGATCGTGCAAGCAAAGCAAGGCCCCGGGGAACAGATTAACCAAGGCAGAGGTAACCCAGGGAACATTGCGCACTGATAAACCTCCTTTTTTGCCTTTTGCTATTAGGCTGCTGGATTGGGACCACTTCACAGGATATTTTCAATAAGTCTCCTCTGTGCTTCCCATGCATGAGTAAGAGCCCCTGGGTGTGTCCAAAACCTCAGCCTTACACAGCATTAGCTGTAGGCATCAGAAAGCGATTTGGTTCCTAAAACATTCTGTACTCAAAAGCAACCAGGTCCATAACCCCCAACCCCTCGCTGTTCCATTACAGCACGTACACACATGGACAAAGCAACTCCTGGCTGCCCAGAACATTTTTCTCAAGGTAAAGGCAGCCACTAAGCACTTTTCCCTGAGTGGGAAAGGATGGAAAATAGTTACTCTGGCTTGTCAGAAGTAACATCTATAAAGGCAGGAGTGCAGCAGAAACTGGCAGGACCCTAACGCATGGGTGCGAGAGAGCTCTGCCATTTGCTGTAACCACCGTATGACAACAGCTCGCTCCTAACCACATAATTATTTCACAGACTTCCAACCTGCAGCTATAGACAGCAAATGAAAACTAAAAAAACCTTGCTTTTTTGGTGAAAGAGGTGTCTCTGGACGTGGATGGAAGATTTCCCTGTTTGTTTTGACCGAAGGAGCTAAGGAATCTGCTTCCAACTCTAACAGCAATTCGTGCACAGCAGGGAAGTGACTCTGCTCACTCCATTAGTTCTGGGTTCCAGGACAAGCAAAGACTCTCTCCATTTCAGGCTGGTGCAGAATTTGTTTTTCCTTCCAGCACAGCAGTGTGAGGTTACCTGAGGCTACCTGTGAGCGAGGAAGATGAAAGCTCAGCTTCCTTCAGATCTGAAGAGAGCAGGAAATTGAAAGGAGTGACTCTCCCCATGGAATGTTAATCCTGTCATTGCATTTTAAGATGACATGGGATTTTAAATGCTTTGTTCCCACTTTGTCTTTTGTAAAGGAGTTTCACTCTAGAGCACATATACGGGGAAAAAAGAAGGTACTGATTACAGAGCCAAGAGATGAAGGAACCCAAAAAGATTCTCTCCCCTCTCAGCAGAAGTTTGTGTGAAAACAAGGTGGTGCTGCTGTAGATGTAGTGTAAGTTTTAATCATAATCATCAATTATAACCAGTCAGAACTCAGCCTCATGTTATACTTGATCAAGTCTCACCACACAGTGCTACCCAGAGGAAAGTGCACATCTCTGGTCAGGTTTGACACAGACCTTTTCTGTAGCACTGAATCTGTTGCTGCTGGCAGGCTGGTTTTCCATCAGATCAACTCTCTCCACAGCTGCACAAGCCATACCAAGGAGGGGACAAACAGAGCTAACCAGAACGGGACTAGCTGTTTTGGCTACAGCCCACAGTTATATTAGATCAAGCACAGCGTGGAGCACTGCCCCTGGTCTGTTCCACATTTATCACAGAAGCTGCCACAGAGGTCTAGCAAGAATAACGTTGTCATTGTGGTGGCTCTCAGCCACTGCAACGATACCAGAGACCAACTGCATGCTTTGGGTAGCTTGCTTTTCAGGACATTAACCAATAAAGGACTGGGGAGTGGTTATATTGTACCGGGAACAGTGGGGCACGTATATAAGGTTTTCTTAGTTCTATTTGTCCAAGCTCTTCTGGAAACTTTACCTGGATCCTGATTTAAGTACCTAAATAGTTGATCCTCATTAGGTTGCAGCACAAATAGTATTAAGTTGTAAGCCTAAATCTGTACATGTACCAAATCCTTGAACATATTTATCTGAAAGTAACAACCTGTAGAATTGACCTTCTTAAACATATCACTGATTGTTTTCTTCAGGTGTGAAACAAATGTCAGGAGTGTGAGGAAAGGGAAAACAATCTCTGGAACAGCTATGCATAAGGACCATTGTCCAAGACTGTTAGCATGCAGAACATACACAAAGTCAAAAGAATTAGATATTTCATATTTAATAATCTTTGTAGTCATATTTTGCCATAATAAGGTTTTCTTTCTGTTTGGAAGAATACCCTGTTTCTGAAATGCAACAAGTTAGTTGCTGTACCTTCACTAAAATCCAGGTGCAGTTCTCATTTAGGACACCAAATTTGTATTCAAAACACTGAAATGAAGTACAGCATGGTAACAGGAGAACAGTGGTGGCCTGGAGTTTACCATACAGTGATATTTTAAATTCTGATCTGAAATGTAAGACCTATAGTTGTAAAAGTCTCAAAGCATCTTGCAGTTGCTTAAACTTACTCATAAAAGCAGTCATATTAACTTACGGTACAAAGCTGTTTTATTATACATTCATACCTCTGTATTGCCCTGGGAAATACCTCAATTACCTAGTGCCCATGCAAACATTTAATAAGTTAACTTTTGCATGGTAGACACTGATATTTCCCTTAATTACAGGTCAAAGATCATTTAGTCATTTCCCCTCCCATCTCCTTAATCTCTTCAAGTTTCCTGGATCTCAAAAATATTTCCCTTCCCAACATGTTTTAGTTATAAGCTTAATGTTTTCCATTTTCCTACCTGTATTGTAGTGTTCCCACCTTCCAGAAGGGCAATGGCAAGTAGGATACTCTCATGGAAGACTCTGTCACTGGTGGCATTCATGATGAGGTCTATGACCAGGTTGGATGCACCTTCTTTATCCAGATGACACTGGACATCTGCCAAACTCATCTCACCTCGGCTCATTGAACTTGATCCGGAGCTTCCTCCTATAAAGGTGATCATGACAGCCTGAGATTCAAATCCTGCTACCCTGTGGTGAGGGTACCTCTCTTCTGGTTTAAATTACTAAGTATCCTGAACGGCACATGTTTATTAACAGTGATGAACTCAACTTCTAGCATTTCTGCAAGTGTTTTTAACTTAGAGGGCAGATGAGACACATCATACGATGGGCACCTAATGCTGCTTTAATGTTTGTGAGGCTCTCAAGTCCTGAGGAAGAAAGCTTGGGCTGGCAAGGAGAAATAGTTCTTGCCACTATCACCCTCACTGCTAGCAGAAGTTTGAAGGAGGGCTGGTGTACTGAAAAAGGATTCTGGAAGCAGTATGGATTCAGAAATACAAAGAGGTAAAGCTCAGTGGTAACAGCGAAGTGATGGAGAAAAGGCAAGACAAATTCCAGCAGATGGCAAAGCCGATGCTATGCTTCTGTACAATTACAGAAGCATAAAAATTCATGGATAAAACAGATCAAACAAGATAAAGCACACAAGATTTGGTGGAAGAGGCAGAAAGAACAAGAACTGAAGCAAAATGATCTAGAAAGCGAAAGAGTATCACAGCAGGCAGCACTATGCAAAGGCAAATGTAATTACATCTCAACCTCAAAAAACGAGGGAGGGATTTTTGTGTTTTGTTTGTTTGTTTCTGATCAGACCTGCCTTCAACAGGATTACCGATAGCCGTTAGAAGCAAAACCCACTGAATGGTGTTTGACGAAAACATGCCTAACTGACTTTTTTAGCAATGGTTTCAAATTAAATAAACTGCACTCTACAGTTGACTTCAAACCTGATTTTTGCTCATCCTACCCTGCAATCTCTCCATAATGCAACAAAATGCTTTTGTTTTAGATACGGTCAATCTGACATCCCTATGAGCACATCTCCCAGGTATTATTGCAAATATTAAATTGATCAGATCTCCTAAGTACATCCATTCAAAGCCAAACTACAAAATCCAAGACACCTCAAGAAAGTCTCTGGAAAGCACAAAAAAAGCTCGGCCGGCTTAACTCTGAAGTATGTTCTCATACGCGGTCAGGAAAACAAGAACACTGCTCTCATCTGCGTAAGGAAAAAGCAGTTTACGTGATTAGAGAGGAGACAGGAGAGCCATGTTCTGCTCAGCTTACAGTGAAATCCCTCAAGGAGAGTTGAAACGTTGGAGTTTCCAAAGCCAGGGAAAACGTGGGATTAAGAGTTCTTCCCCGACCGCTGTGGGTAATTTTTTTGCTGGTTTTGGTGGTTTTCATTTGTTTGTTTTGTATTTCATAGAAACAGATCAGTAAGGGAAAAGTCTGAGGGGAGAAGACTTTGACGTGCAAGACACCGACGGGCCGCGCGGACGGACAGACAGACGCGCCGTGTCCTACCTCCTGCCCCGGCTTTGCTGGCGCCGCCAGCTGAGAGGGGGCCATTGCCGAAGCTGGTGAGGCTCTCCCGCCGTCCCGCAGGCCGCACGTTGCCGTAGTAACGGTTGACCAAGACTTGCCTGAGGGCCTCACCCTTGATTCAAAGAGGATAACGAAGTCATGATTCGAGCTTAGGGAAGAAATACGCCAGCAATACGCGGTACAGGAAGAGTGCTGTTACCACGAGCCTACTCGCAGCGAGGAGGGGGACCTGAGACCCTGGAGATTTGGAAAGATCCGCTGGGCATCTCCCGGGGTTCTCAGGCAGGCTGGGACACCAGGGAGGTTGCACAGGGCTCAAATAAGATTAAGGGTTCCCAGCACCAGAAACAGCTACAGTCAAGATTTTCCTCATGCTTTCTAGACAGATTTTATTTTCAGAATATTTTGTTTTTCAAATTGAGGACTACTGTCTGTCTTCGGTGTAAAAAACAAATAAACCTGTACAGCACCGAGATGAAATAAAGAGGAGGATCAGAGAAACACTGCCATCAGAACCAGTTCTGTGAGCAAGCAACCCCATCTCCTCAGACCTAGCCTCTCTTGCCACCCACCGGAGCGCTACAGCACGGCGCTGCCCTCGCCCTGCCCGCCACCGGAGCACGGCGCTGCCGCCAGCCACCCAGCGGGGACCCGAGCGCTCCCCGCCGTGCCCCGGCTCTTTGTTCCCCGTCACGCTGGCAGTCAGCACCCGAGCACATGAGCCTGCGGGCACCGCGGGGCAGCGGTCCTCGGATAACCCCGGCATCCCAGCCCCGCGCGGCCTGGGGACACCCGGCACGGCTGCGCGAAGCATGTGCTGCTGCCGTCAGCAGAAGTCGGAGGAGATCCAAACAGCTCCCAGGTTGAACGTTAACCTGCGGACCCTGCGCTGTGCTCGCTGAGGTCTTCACAAGAATCCCTGGTTATTTAGAGAGTGGTAGAAAAGCCGGCTGTACCGCCAGCAGTAGGCAGACGCAGAAACGCTGCGGCTGGGCTAACAGATTTTTACAAGGTCTTTGTGCATTAAGAGGAACGGGTAATTGTTTTAACTGTGAGCTGCTGCTCCGCTAATGGGGGTGTGCCGTGACTGCAGCAGTGCCACCCTGAGCCGCTCTCGGAGAGGGGACGCAGGTTTTGTTTCCTGAGGACTTCAAAAAATTTGAACTAGGCAACAACGATTTCAGACAAAACGTGCTTGACGCTTATCTTCAGCTGTATTTCAAACCAAATTAGTAGTCTGGCTGTGGATTCAAAACGTCATCAACTACAGGGCTCAATATTAGCTGTCAAAAAAGCAAAGTCTTATTCCTTAAACTTTCACAAGAGGCCTTTAAAACACACATAAATGGAGCAACGCGTATGTGAGCTAGCTGCCTCAGCCAGAGCCCAGCCCTGCCGCAGCCAGACTGCTTCTGAGATGAAGCCAGCACTCACAGAACGTAGCTTAGCCTTATACCCCAGTGCACTGGAAAGACAAAAAAACCTGTCAGAAACTAACAATCCTCCACCAAATCACTCCCGAGCTGAGGAAGCCCACCTGTGGCTGCAGCTCGTGCCCCGGCAGCCAGGAGCTGTCGGCAGGGCGAGGGCAGCAGCGCAGGAGCTGTTTTACCAAATCAGATGGGGATGGGGAGCTGACAGGGAGACGAGATGAAGATAAGCACTAAGAGAGCTTTCCAACCAGCTGCTTCCAAAAGTCAGAAGGGAAAAAAAAAAAAAAAAAAAAAGCAAGTTCTTTTGGAAGCAAAAGTAGAAGAAAACCAGTCCTTTTCCAAGGGGCACACGCTCGCTGTCACTGCTTGGGCCAAACTGTGAACATGTGGCAGAGGCAAGAGACTAATTCCAGGGCCCCAGCAAACGCATCCCCGAGGAGCTACTTTGACTGACAACGACAAGATAGTGTTTAGTACACGCTGTAGTGCCTTACCCACTCTTTCTGCTCTCCGTCTGGCAGGTAAGGAAAGATACATGACAGAACAAGGCCAAGACAGGCAAAAAAACCCCCGACACCTTAACTACATCTTTCTTCTACATGTGTACTGATTAGAGAGGAAACTTGATACTTACAGAGCCCTATGCCAAAACCAAGTCACAGCAGAGCTCTCCCGTTACCTTTTTCTCTTCTGTTAAGCTGACTAGCAGTTGTCACAGCAACTGTCATTTAAAAGCAGGCATTTTTACTACCTACTACAGAGATCAAAACGCACATCTGACTACAAGAACTGCTGTTTGGTAAGCTCCACCTCATCCCAAGTCCAGAAGGTTCACTCAAGCTCATGGCATTGTCCCTAGGCTTTCCTCCTAGCCCACTGCGGAGCAGAAGGCAACTTCTGTTCCATGCTTAAAATGGTTCATGTGAGAGGGGAGACCTGAGCGGAGCTCCTGCTCCTCGGACAGACCTGCGGCACCTCTGCTGTCTGTGCCCGTGGTATGCCCAAAGCAGGACAAGCAAGCAGAAAATACAAGTGGGAACACGTTATCAAGCATTTGCTGTTTTTAGTCTGAAAGCATGCCGATCCACGGTTTCAGAGGTTTGGCAATCCATCCCCACATTCGGTATCATTTAAAATTCTAACTGGGAATAAAAACTTCACTGTTTACTACAAAATTATCCAGAAACACCGTGTTAGCTAATAAGCGTATGAAAATGTGATCAAAATAAAGGAGAAAAATCTTATTTAAGAAATGTTATAATTAATTCAGCTGCGCTGCTTGGCTTCAGAACAGTTCTTTAACCATCCTGTTACTGTTATACACCACTTTGATGCATACAATATGCAAACAAATATCAGATGTTTGGCGGCAGTGAGAAAAATCAAATATGCTACCTAGTAGAATTCAGTTTCATCTGCATTCATCAGCAACTACCAGTAAGCAACATGCAAACAGTAATAAACAGATGCAATATGCAGTTCAGGTGTTATCAAAAAGCTATTACGACCTTTAAAATGGGGAATCTTTAATAAAATTTAAGAGCGAAGCAGTTAGGAGTTGCTACTTTTCTGTTCCGAGCTACAAGAGCAGAATAAATTAAGAAATGTGCTAACAATGTTGATTTGGCAGCTTGATTGTTTATGAAGGGGGCAGGTAGGGCCAAAGCAAGCAAACTCCACAGGCAGTGAATAATCTCACTGTAATTTTGTGATCATCACCAAAGGGAGTGCTTCAAGAAGTGTGAACAGACTAGAGCAGGATCTGAGGTTTAATCCTGTGCAGCCAAGCACTTGCCCCTTCCACTGAACACAACAGAAGGTGCCCCCATACCCTGTTTTGTAAGCACGGCTGCTAGTTTTGGATTTTCTAACAGACTGGCAGGCAGTTAACCACAGAAGTGTCTTACATGACTTAAACTTCACTGTTTAAAAGAAAAAGGTAGAGAATTAGTTCTGAATGTGCTTGACTGCTGTACATACCCTTCTATGATCCTCCAGTTGCCTCTGTGGTAGACTTTGATCAAGCTCCTGCTGTGCACGCAGAAATTTCATTTTAAAGGAGAACAACACTAGAGAGACACTAACATCTTTGCACTCATGGAAAATATTAGGGGAAGTCACAGCTGAAAACAAGGGGGAGATGAGGAAGACCAACCGACAAGCTAACTAAATAAAACATCAGCCCTTAATTAGCTCCCACGGTACTTAACCAGTCTGCTCTGACACTCGCCAGCAGACCACCATGGCATGCACATATGCCAACACATTCTCAGGGACTTAAAGAAAACACACAGTCTACCTAATTTTACAGGTACCACACGACAGTTCAAGAACTCGAACCATGCATTATGCCCGTGCATACATATACACAGATACACACACGTACACATACAAATGCCCCTTTCCCACTGCACACACACGCTTCTGGTGGAAGTGTAGGCATTTCAGCATGTCTGACTGTGGTCCAGGAAGCTCTTCTGAGACTGTGGAGGGGCTCTGACAAAACCTACAGGGTTTTCATTCCAATGCCACAGACTTCAGTGGAGGTTTCTCTGATTTACTGAAAGAAGTCCCTTGGCACGTGCCTATTTCCAAATCAAGTCTCTCATATTTCATATATTAGGTATGTAAAGGAAGCAAATTTTCAGGAACTTAGTACAGACTTGAACTTCCACTTTGGAAACCTAAAGTACTTCAAGTTCTTGTTGCTTTAAAGCATTCTGAAAATGTGGAAATATTCTGAAACCACTCTATACAGGGACCCATTTAAACCAGGAGCCATCTTCCAGACATCTCAAAGTCATTCTATGACCACTGAGTTTCAGCTTCTATTTAAGCACTATTCCACAAAAGTTACAAAGATTTAAAGCATCACAAACTTCATTTTTCTTTGTTATTTCAAAACATACATAAAAACTTCACAATTAAATACGTCAGAGAATCAGCGCCCTCCTAGATTAAGACTTCATTGCTGTTTCACTGAAATTTGCACTGATACAGTGCAATCTATCAATGCCACCTCCAGGTATCCCATTAATTCCAAAAGAATTTGAGATTTTGTAAATTCTCATGTTCTATTTTTGGCAAATCTGCCTTGGGCCAACTAATGCTGGCGTGTCTCATAAATGAAGCTAGGAACTTTCTTGGTGTGAAGTGACAATTAACAGTTTCAAACAGGACACCCAGCTGCTCTGGAATTATGAAAATTCCACTAACTTCTTTTGTCACCTCTATTTCCTTAAAGCTTTAAATATGTAAGATAAGAGGAAACCAAAATTCTTTATAGGGAATCATAGAAATGAAGTCTTATTTTGCTGAAGGGAGATTTGAGAGGAGACTTCTCAAGGAGTGCCTCTGCTAAAAGCCTAAGACAAATGGCTGGAAGGCTTGTACTACCTTGGATACGTTAAACCACTTGTCCTTTGGGTCCCTTACTTTGCAGGAACAAAATATTTGGGACTGGTTTACATGCTTCTATGTATCTTCAGTCTGTCTTGCTGATGGCTGCATCGGATTCAAGCACTTCAACCAATCTGCTCATTTTTCACTGTCTATACCACTCAGACACACATTTCACAGTTGTTTTTCTACCAACAAGACACTCCACCAGGACTACTTCAGAACACCAATATTTGCTGTTGTACAAATATAGGTGAGTGACACACCTCTACTGAGCTTTCCGTTTCTGGAGGTTGCGGCAGCTAGTTGAAAGTAAAATGCAGAAAAATTAGTCATTCTTCAAGATTCTTTCATCCCAACAGACATCTAGTGGTCAACACTTAGGGGAAGGGAACTAGCAAACCACTCAACTTCAGCTGAATCATCACAAATGAATTATGGCATAATTACCATTTACAGCCTCCCAGCCACCCACCATGCTCCTAAAAGAGCTACATTTTGAAAATTTAGCAGGTATCCTTTGAACATCCCCAACTACTTTGCATAAGCACAAAGGCACAAGCTAAAAGCTTTAGTTGCAGGTGCACACAGGCCTGCCACCCAGAAATAACACACTTTTGGGCAGCCCGTTCAGACCACATACACGGCATCTGCAACTGGCACACGGTGAACATGGCACACGCATCCCCAGTGGGGGGGAGGAAGCAAGTGCTGCATGTCACAAAAAGACTTTGAACACTTGTTAAAAATGGTTCCTGTGGATTCCCAGCTATAAACATATTTTTCCTGAGATAAAAGAGAGGTGATACAGCACCAAACATGAACAATGAAATAAGCTTAATGGTGACAGTTCTTCAAATTTAAAATGCTGTTCATCACATTGAAACAGATAAAGACAAGCAACTTTTATCAAGTAGAACTTAGACATACAACAGAGACCTAAGCATTCAAATCAAACTGCCTACTTAATCGCAGGTAAATTGATTTAACTTCTCAGGAACATACACTAAGAAATAAGACTCTGACGATACAGCAATAGCAAATTAAGTCTGCAGCTGATTGCCCATGTCTGCCTAGAGGGCACACGAACTAGACAGAAAAATCAAGCATAGGCTGGGAGAGCGACCGTGGTGGTTTAACCCAATATCCGCTGTAGCCTGGGAAACGCACAGCGGAGAGAGGAAGGCTGTCGGGATCCGAGAGGCTAAATATGGACAGATCCTACTTCACAGGAAGGAGCCAGAGGAGCGAGCCCTTCCCTTGTGGTGCTCCGTGGGCAGGGGCTCCTTGGCCAGGAAGAACCGTTCTCTGTCCTCCTCCTAATGGACTTTCCTCCTGGCTAATTCACGCGGCCTTTGGTACGCCATTTCCTTGCATTGTCACCTCTCTTGGAAACTTCACAAGCATGCAAACCATTTCTTTCTTGGCTAAACTGAAGCACAGAGTATTTAAGCCAGAGGATCAGAAGTTACCAGGAAGACCCTCATTTACGCAGAGGAACACACAGTTCCTGCACATCGCGCCGTGCTGAGTACACCCTTGGCTGCTTGTAGGCTGGATACTGGGAAAGCCATATCAAGTCATTAGGGAGTCTGGGCACAGTGTTCTGACACTGCCAGGACAACTTGCTTCAGAGAAAAGCAAAAAACACCTCTTTCATTTAAGTTTATCAACAACAGCGCATACATTTTGTGTATCTCTGTAAGAGAAATTGGGCACCTTCCTTCCAAAGGAGAGACCGAAGCTAGGAGGTCAAGGGGATGTGACTGCAGCAAGACGATGGACTGGACTTGGGATTCCAAATGAAAATGTCCTTATTCCCAGGCTTATATCGTGACCCCAAATTAATCAAACCTGCACGTACATTTTGAGGCTGAAAACCAGCAGAGATGAAGAATCAGCGCTAAATTAGTTTGATCTTTTCAACTTAGATTGAAGAAAAGTAAACATTCCAGTTTGCAAACTCCTGTGCCTTCCCACTTTAGCACAGACAGCATGTATAAATAGATCAGCATGTTCGAACCAGCCTCACAAATTCACCTACAAGCAGAAACCACTGGCCTTGGCAAGGCTCCGACGGATCATTCCAAATTACCGTAGCTTTCAGCGATCTTTCAGTAAGAATATAAACTCCAAATATTGAAATTGTTATTCTTCACATCAAAATAGGTTAAAACAGGAAAGAATTATTCTGCTATAGCTACTGTGCTAGTCTTTGCACCATCCTTTGTACTGCAAAAGCACAATATTAGCTTATGCTTCACAAGAAGGATTGAATAGGGAGAGTAGATTGAAGTGGTAATTTTGCTCAATTTCTTGTGTCTCCGTATACCCCAGTTCTGCACCCAGAAGAAAAGTGACGGTTCTGGGGGGAAGGGGCAACAGGGCAGTAAGCCCACGGACCAGGAAGACACTTCGCTCGGAGAGGCCAGGTGAGTGGCACGCATGAAGCGGCCGGCTTTTACACTGAAACGTAACGGGCGGCAGGGTCACAGAGGAGTACGGTGTTTTTCCTTTTCACTAGCGGTAGCAAAATTTCCTTTCAATTTGCTGTACAAAAACCCTCTTCCTTTTAAGTTTCCATTCCCACAAGGCTGGCAGATAAACCACTCATCTTTAGCCATAACCGGAGAAATAAGATTTCTTTGACCTGTCGGTGACTGTAATGCCTCTAACATCCATTTCCCCAACACAGGCTGCGTGTGTTTCCCAGAATGGTCTTCATCTGACTCAACACTGGAGGTGTCCACCTCAAAAACCACCACAGCAAGCGACAGCTCAAGCCTGAACTCATTTCATCTCAACTTAATGACATACGGAAGAGGTTTTTGTCTTTTCGATCTGGTTTTGGAGAAGGTATAAAAGTTTAATTTTCATTTGCATTAAAAATATAAAAAAAAATCACAATGAAAGGTGCCTAATCCCCCCTCTCACGGGAAATTCAGACACCTAGCATTGGGGATAAAAAAAGTGAAAATGGTTTGAGGAAATGCAGAAAGATTTTCATTTAGGTTGGAAGCCTCGGGACTGCTTTTCTCATTATTTTTTTTAAACTCAACTACGTAGTAAACATCTAGAAGTGCTGAAAAGGGCTGAAACGCATTTAAAGGCAGGCGGGGATTCCAGTTCACATAGATGGGGTCTCAGCACCACGGCGAACAGCAACGCGAAGCAGCTTAGGCAAGCTGCGTTTATTTGGCGTGGCGCAGAAGGAATTGCGAGATGCCCTGCGTCGGGTTAAATTGCTGAATGGTGCCTTCTGGTCCTGCAAGCCGTGAATGCGGGAACCGACCCAACTCCCCGCATATGGCGTCTCATTATCGGGGTGGCGAGCAGAGAGATCTGGCACAGAGGAGGAAAGAGGGGAAAAACAACTACAGAGTCAGCTAGCCAAAGTCACGTTGGGCTGCTGATAGCTACGTTGTGTATCCAGATGTAAAGAACTACGGTAAAGATCTCGATATAACATGCTCAAACCACTGCCCCTGGCTTCTCTGCCTTAACTGTTGTGGTATCAGCTGGAGACCCATTTGGGACGGGCCTTTTAGGCACCATCCTAGCAGCCCCTTTCCGCTGTGTTCCTCCCTTTTCTGCATTTCTCTCCTCTTCCCTCTGCAAAATACATTTAGTACAGCTCTTACTTTAAACACACAAAGCAAAAGCGAAATGTTGCCATCCTGCCACCTCTTCTGACTGACGACACCAGACAGAACAAGCTATGCTGCCGGTCTTTGCAAGTCTTCGGTAGCTGCGGGTAACTCCACACAGGTTACTTGCAAAGCCTCCTTCACGGGGCCAACGCCGTTACCTCGCAGAACCAAGAAAAGGTTTGGGTGGCAAAGTTCTAGCCTCTGCAGATGATCTGTGGGTGTGTCTGTCAAACACGTACTTGACTTGCCATGGGTAAGTTTCAGGACAGCGGGGAATAGCTGGGACCCAAGAGCACCGAACCTGTTTGCCGAACATCCCACATGGCAGCTTTCCACTGAAACGACCCGTGCCTGCTTTGCTGTTGCAGCGTATTTTTAGCAGGTGCCGGAGGGTTTTACCCTGCCTTGATTATGAGGCAGTGCAAGCCGTGCAGCAGCTCGCTGTCAGGGCACGGGCTCCCCTTGCAGGAGCTGTGGGGGCTTTCCAGGGGCACGGGCAGCCCCCGGCTCTGCCCCAGCCCTGCCGCAGCCCCGTGGCAGCGCAGCACCCGCACCCTGCACCGGGACGTGGCTGTCCCCGGCAGGAGCAGTGCTCACTTTCTTTTTTTCCCCCTTATCTCAGGGAATTTGCAGAGCCTTTGTGCGCTGCCAGACGAGGAGGTGGGAAATTTGGCGTAAGGACCATCAGCGCCTGGACTGAAAGGTCACTGAGATCTGCCTGCGGGACTTCCTTCTTTAATTTTCCAGAGGTTTCAGATGAAGCAGCATGTTTTACTTGGGCGGGGGCTTTCCTAGAGCTAGAGACCTCAGTGTGTGATATGCCACTGACCTTCACTGGCAATGAAATCCCACTTGCTTCTCTTAAGCCCTCGATCTTGCAGGTCTCACAGAGTAACTGAATATATAAAGGACTACCTTCTCTACACATCCTGCATTAGTATTTTTAATTAACTAGAAAGACGGTGCAAGTTTTTGTTGTTATTTTTACAAATAACTACAAGAAAAGTTCCAGTCTCCCTTTCCAAAGAGCTTACCAATTCTAGTTCCAGTTTGTGCAATAAAAACAGTCCAAAGATTGCAGGATTTCTGAAGGAAAAAAAATATAAGGCAGCCCACAAAAATTTATTAGAGCCTGCATTTCCTCTACTTGAGACATAACAAGTGAAGCACTGTCTAAGTGCAAAATACACAAGAGAGATGACTGTCGTACGAGCTCTCTCTGCAAAGAAAATTTAAAACTGCCTCTCTCCAGCACTCAGGAGGTTAAGAAAATTTCCAATTCCAATCAAAAGATCCACGAAGTAGCCTATATTTTGCACCTTGCTCAGCCACTATACAGCTTTATAGTTTATCATTGATAAACAGCATAGTAAAGGTTACTTCTTCAGTCAATCCCCTTTGAACCCGAATTTTCAGTTCCCTTTTTCACCTATTTGAAACCTCAAGACAAAAGTGAAGAGGTAAAAGAAAAAAACAACAAGCTATATTGAGTGGGTTTTTGCAGGTGTATTTTGCTGGTTGCTGTTTCGTCAGCCACATGAAGTACCATGACAGAATTAAAAATATATGTAAGTGGGGTTTTACTCGATTCTGTTCTGTTGTTGTTCTTTACTTCAAATCCTGCACATCCTCAGCACCACGCAATGACCATGGAAACTCAGGGTGTTCTGGGCATTTTGCTGGTTTGGTCTTTCAGGCTCGTGCTGGCTCTCTGCAGCCGGGGGCCAGCCAGGGACAGCTCGAGGCAGGACGGCTCCGGCGCGGCGCTGCGGCGGCTCTGCAGATGGACGGCAGCGTGACAGAGCTGCCTGTCCTCACCCCTCGCCGGCAGTCAGCCTGTCCAAGCCACGCAGGGACCCGCCACACGGGAATGGTCTTATCACGGGAGGCAGCGGTGCACACACTGCGGCACCGGCAGAGGCTCGGCTGCTGGCAGCCGCGGGCCGAGGTAACTGTAAACAGCTCCACCACGTTTATTGGCAATCACCGCTGAAGGTCACACATCAGCAGTGGGCCTAAATTCCAGGAAAAAAAGCTGTTCTTATGTAACTGCTGCCTGAATGTTGGCAGGTGCCCAATGGAGCAGTTCGCTGCAATGTGGCTGGGAGGGGAAAAAAAAAAAAAAAAAAAAAAAGTAGGACATCTCCCAGCCCCATTCAGCATCCTGAGCATGCCACCTGCAGGTCAGCGCTCACACTTCTCTGCTTCTCAGTCCATAAAAAATATTAACATTTCTCTGGGACGCATGTGTTTTGGTGCCCGAGACGTGCAGAAACCGGGCCGCGCTGTCCCCAGACACCTGGCTGGGCGGAGGAGAACGGCCTTGCAAACAAATGCCCGATGCAGAGGGAAATGTGCTGCTGTCCTCCGGGAGCACAGGGAACCCGAGGTGGAGTTCACCATGCCAACATCAGTTTGAAAAGCTACAAAATCTGCTTTTGCATCCTGTTTGGATATTTGAGTGGATTAGGGATTAAAATAAAAGTCATTTAAGCTGTTGTGTGCAATTACAACTGGGGGTTAGTTATCACTGTTGTGTAAAGATTCACACTTTAGTTTGGTCCTGGACCTCCTCTCTGAAAGAGCAGCATTGCCAGCAACTCCACCAAGAACAAAGTCACACCAGTGCAAGCCCAGTGAGTAGTAAATTAAAGACTCAGCCCATGGGCTTTCACAGAGAACATGCCAGCATGCTGCCTTGGAGAGTTCTTCACTACCTGAGACACCTGCCCAGAGCCAACACTAAGACCCCTCTGCTGAGCTCTGCAGCCCCAGGTCCCAGCTCTGCAGCCCCAAACATCAGCCTGATAACATCAGCAGCTCTGCAGCAAGCCAAAGGACAAGCTCTGAACAAAGCATGCCCTAGGGTCACGGCAAAACCCAAAGCAACAATGGGCTTTGTTAGTTTGTTTGTTCATTTGTTTTAATTAAAACAAATCATGCTTTCCCTCAGTCTTTCAGGATACATCTTCTGCTCTCTGTTTTAATACCAGTCTTATGCAGACCCTGTGCTGAAGGCTTGTGAACTCTCAGAACTTTACAGGGACCAGAATGCTTTGGAAATGCTGCAAGAGTGACTTTCGTTTTTAATACATCATCATTTCTGTCCCCAAAAGAAGCATTCAACATGAATCCTGCCGCAATACGGGATGCTGCAGAGCTTGAAAAACATCTACAAAGGCTTAAAAATCCTACTGGGATATTTCTGCCAGAACAGATCATGGTTCTCAGCCTACATTAGTAGATGTGAAAAACAAACAACACTATACCACTTCTCGGAAAACTCCAGTTCCCTCCTCTCCCTCCTCTTCAGGAGTGACACCAAAAGCAAATTCAGGATAAATCCCTCAATAGATAGCACAGGGACTAGGCAGAGTACGGGCAACTGAGTCAAAACGTGCTCCTTGCTCCCTTCACTTCCACAACATCCAGCACTGCAGATACTCCAGACACCCGGGCTGTCACAGAGGTATGTCGCCCCGCGGCCCTTTACAGCCCTTCCTGTTCTGCAGGGGATTTCCTACTGCCAAGGTGAATTCCAGCATTATTCACCCAGCTAAGAGGGCACTCCCTTTCTTCACTCTCAGAACTTATAAGAGGGACTGTAACCCCAATCTTCTTTTTATCCGTCCTAACTCTCAGTAACAAATGCATGGGCCTTCCATCATTTTCATCATCACAGAGATCGCTGCAACTGGGGCTCGCCTCTCAGTAAAGGAGTATCAGATGTGTAGCTCTATCTAGGATCACAATCACACACTCTGAAGTCATGCAACTATGCCATAAAACAGCTACTTTGAGTTTTACCCTGAGGAATGAGGAGCATTTCGGATGATCAGAAAAATTAAAGTTGTGCAGAGTTTGACAGGGAGAGGATTTAATAACTTCTCACTAACACTAGAGATTTCTGTATTCTTTGCCCTAAATGTTTACTGTTGCCAGGGGTGACAAGCTAAAAAAAAAAAAAAAAAAAGGGAACACCAGGATTTCCTTTGAAAATTGTCAGTGGTTCTAAGCCCTGTCTGAATTCCTTCCTATAAGCAGCAGGGCTCATTTCCGATGGTTATAAACACACCTGCTCCCTCCGTGCAGCTGCTCCACTGAGGAGCAATAAAGTTCCTCCTTTGCAGCCTCCAGACGAAATCCTAAATTGCTCCACACTCTGGCTGATTTATTGCAGGCAAAGACAGTGCATTACAGCCAGAAACGAAACGGGAAAGAGTTTCACATTATGACTTAATTTGCAATTAAACAATTCAACGTTCTGTCTGAAGTTTCTCCAAGATGAAATTATGTATGCTATTCTTGGAAGCCGAAGCACCACGCAGTCGGAGGGGTCTAGCACCTGACTGCAGTGCTGAGGCACTACAGGGCTTTTGTTGAAAAGCACAGAGCACATCACCGCTATGCATTCCCCAGGTAAAGGGGATCTGGTGGGCACGAAAATCAGTTTAAAAATACATGTAGAGAAGGAGCCAAGAGCGCCATCAGAGGCTGCACACCAAGGCACCTCTGCAGCTACGTAATCCTAAATTTGGATGAGACCTGGAGGCACGTGAGGTGTCGCGCAATGGCAGGGCCGCAGGCGGATGCCCCAGGTGAAATGGGGGCATGCAGGATATGGCCGGGCCCCTGCTCTCCACATCCAGCCTGCCTCTGTTAGCTCTGCACGCTGTGAGCAGAAAATCTCCACAGCTGATTGAGTTTTTCACTGAAACCGAAAGCAGCGATGAGAGACCCGTGAAGGTTCTCTCCAGAAAGCTGTTGCAGGGCCAGGCTGGGCAAGAGGACTGGGCTGGCTCAGGGAGTGGCGAGGCAGGGGCCTGAGCGTCCCAGCACTGCTGGGGTAAAAACACCACCAAGAAGTCACAACCCCAGTTTGTTCTCATGAGGAACTCGGTTCCCTCCTTCCCTCAAAAGCCTCACTTAACAGGAGAAAAGCCTTCAATCCAATGCCGGGGGACGTGTATGTTTTTTGGTCTATTTTTGTTAACAAATCTGTTAGATTGCAAGTATTATTTGGTTCTCAGAGTAAGTTTATACTGATAAATTCAGCTGATCGGTATCAAAATGTATATGTTCTACAGAAAGAGACTTAGAGCATATTTCATTATCTATCCTACCAAATAAAGAGGAGCAGCATTGGAAGCGGTTGAATTTGGTTCCATATGAAAGGTTGGCATGGGAGAGAACACAGGAAGCAAACCACAACAGGGAAAATACTTCTTTTTTTCCTGGTATTTCAGTAAAATAAGGTGCCAGTCAATCACTTCCTCAGCATTATACATTTATGCAAAACACATCTCAAATTTAGCACCCACACTCGCATTTTGGAGCTGCAGGAGGAAGCTGCTGCAGCTCAGCCAGCTCAGCTCGCTCACCCCAGCCCGTACACCGCTGCCCGAACAGAACACACCACTTTGAAAAGTCCTTAGAAAGCTTCAGTTCAGATACACTGCAAGTTCTCGTTCAAGTACAGCTTTTCTGCTTCCAGAACGACTACACGTAGCACAAACACAGACCGGGCTGTTGCACTGCCAACTGAAGGCACGCTTTTCACGGCAGGAAGCTTTTCACCCAGACCGGTAATTTTCATAGAGTTACACCACCCCGCTTTCACAACACGTCCTAACGTTTTACGTGGCTTCATGTACCAAACCTGACTAAGAAGCAACAGGAAAGACAGCTGACTGTTCTGGGGAATAGCGTGCCCGTCACCTTTTTCGGTAAGGAAAGTGAGGCAGGCTGTACACCAGGGCACAGCCCTCACGGGCACCCAGCGCGCCGTGCCCTGGGAAATGAGTAATGGCTCTCACCAGGCAGCGAGCAGGGACAGCTCACGCGGGCCCTTCTCCAGCTGGCTTCTGACAGGTTCTTCCAACTTATGTAGGAATGCCGTTAAAGAGTCAGTATTTGGTTTTCCAAAGAGCTGAAAGGACCTGTTTGCAGATGACATGGGTATCACAGCGGGGTGCTAAACACTGACATTTTAATGGTGCTTATGGCAGATCGTATTCCAAAAGCACTCAGATCTGGTCCTAAACTTTATGAGAACTATTATGGTACCAGATGATTGCATACTGCCAGAAACTGTAACTGCATTTGGACTAATATTCTAAGTAATGACATATGGAATTAGTTAGGGTAACTATTCCCAGCGTAGACACACAGCAGACTGAAAACTCAACTAATTCACTGACACAGGCATACAAATCAGAAAGCTCCGTGCTGAAGAGACAACAGGACAAGTCACAGGGCTACTCATAAAACAAACACCATAGAAACAACACTGTAGAAGATAAATAAAATTAAAACCTCAGCATTATCCAATTCAATGGTAATCTGCTGGAAAAGAAAGAGGGGGAAGAATTGAAAGCAAGCATTAGTAAGAGAAATTACAGATAAATTTCACGTTAGGACCTTATAAATCATTTAACACTTGAATACTGTAACCCAACACTGTGCATATTTTACAGTCAGCATCAGCAACGCTTGCAGGCGGCTGGGATGCGGCGCGTTCGGGCCCTGACAGTGCTGGAAGTGCTGCGCCAGGGAGCTCCGGAGACAGGATGCGCCCGGCTTTGTTCCTGCGCCAAGTGACAAACCCCACGGGCTGGCTGACCGAGATCCAACGGCGTCACCCTTGGGCCTAAGAGTCATCGCTAGCGTGAGCTGCGAGCAGCAGTGAGAGTCCAGAAGCTGGATTTCCAGTTTGGGAACAGAAGTGGAATTTTAAACACGAGAGCTGCGTTTTAGGCTTATCATCTGACAGACAGCAGAAAGATGTGCATGAATGACATGTTTCAGCAAAGTAAAAAACTTGGGTCTAGTCTACACTGTCAATGTAGTAAAGTTTTCAGCATATTAAATATACCACAGTATGCTACCCATCGCCGAGAGCCTGAGTGCATGCCAAGACTAGGAGTCTTTAGCAATATGTAAAACTTCAAGCCTTCCCACAGGCTTCTGTACATCTGTGTTCTCACCACGTTTTTTGCATGCTGCAAAGGAATCCCAGCTGTTTAATGAAGGCCTTAACTAATGGGATCAGACAACACTGCTTTCTCATTACGCTTCCCACCTACAAAAGGGACAAGCACACGGGCCAGAGGGTGTGGTATTTTTACTATTTGTGCTGGAAGATTAAGTGTGAGAGGAGGAGTACGATCTTTTTATAAATCAAATTGTTCCAGGGAGCACCACGCAGCATTACAGGAAAATCACATGCCATGCCAAAACTTTCCTTGCACTCTCTTGCTGAAGACTGCTTTGAAGTGACCGCTGTCAGTTCTGGGAACATCTTACCTATGGCAGCACGGCCTGGATGGTCGATATCCTGGTCACAGGAATGAGCTTTGCCACCTTTACGTTATGCAGGGACTCCTGTATTTACATCTAGCGTGTACGATTTTCTTTCTTTTTACACTTCTGGATGATTTTAAAAGCAAAGGTATTGCCTTTTAAGTGGTGACTAAATACAGTTATATGAGTCACAAGGGAGAATAAATATGACTGCACTTCTCACAGCCAGACAGTAGAAGCTGTCCTACTACTACTAGCAGTCTATCTGTAAGCAATCAGTTGCTTTTTCATATTCAGAAATCTACTTCACAAGCAAGCATATTCTTATCTCACATTATGTAACTGATTTGCTGTTTCAGAAATTAATACATTTTCTACTTTGAAGACTGAGATTCTTGTAGGATTCTCCATAGTCTGAATGGTCTACTAGCTCAATCTTCTTGAAGTACTGCTTTACCCAAGTTTGCAAAAAGATGTAAGGAACTCTTGTAAATGAATTTCCATTTAGAAAAATGAACTGTTCTATCACATTAAAAACTGAAGGCTTGAATTTGGGTTCTGGTCATGGATAAGGTCAGCCACCATTTATATTAGCTAAGTTGACCTTAGAGGGCCTCTCTTGGCTGTTTTTAATGGGAGAATGTACACTGATAAGTTTACTAACAAAACGTGAAACCAAACCTATGATTATGTTTAAACTTTTACATCCCACTGCTTTGGGCAAGAGAAGGCATCAGCACTCAGCACTTCTGAAAGGGCTCATCCAGCACAACTCCCTCTTGCTGGAGCAGCCTAACTGCTGCTGGCTCTGACTTGTCCCCTAACAGATCTGACTTGTGCCGTATTGCAGATGTCTTAATAAAGGGACATGGGGCTGAAGTCTTGCAGCTGCAGCCAAGGGGCTGAGGACAGCCTCAGGGCTTTGCAGGGAGAGGGCTGTGACTCAGAACAGGATGCTGCCACTTTACAGAGAAGGACGACGCATTGAAAACAAGCTGAAAGCTGCACTTGCTGCCCTTTCCTACCAATCCTGATCCCCTGGCTCTTCCCACTATGTCCTTCTTTCTTATGGTTGATTAGGGCATTCTCCCAAAGTCAGTTTATTGGAAAATACTGCTATGCAAAGCAAGGAAAACCCCTCGGTACAGCAGCAGTCTAGAGCAAAGCAGCAGGAGGCAGGCTGGATCTCGGGCAGCTGAGAGGTGGTAGCAGCAGGTGGGAAGAGCAGTCCCCGACACGTCAGGGAGCAGAGCCCAGGCCATCCCTGCCCCGTGGGCATTTTCCTAGGAGTCTCCTGCTCACTCATGGCAGTGCTGCGTGCTCAGCTGGGTGTGCTCGGGCAGCAGCCCACACGCGCACCCACATGCAGCCTCCGTGCTCCATTTGCTCTCCCTCCTGCCAGCTCCTCCAGGTCCCTGCGCTCTGGCGTGCAAGTGCTTGCCTCCTGCTGAACTGGCAACGGAGCGCTACTTGCTGCTCCTACGGTCTCATTTCCAGCTAAGCCAGCCAAAGCAGAGGTTGTCTGTGACATCCCAGCTGGGCATTCACCCTCGTGGTGCTACCGCTTCCTCTGCCTTCACAGCTTCTCCTTCCCTCATGGCTGCAGCTGTAGCTACAGCTAGAAACAGTCACTATTACAAAGCTGCCTGAGCTCTACAGCTTTTGCCTTTTGGGACTGTGAATCTTGCACCGTGCAACAACTTCAAAGCCTACAGCAAGTGAGAATGGGACACGAGACACCATCTGCTTCAGGCACAGGCTCCCAGCTGCAGCACACATTCTTCCTCGCCACTGTCTCCCCCAGGACCCAGCTGCCAATTCTGAACTGTTCATGAGCACCTTCACTGGGAGGACATACTGTATGCCTCTTGCATGGCACGTTCATAACCTAAATAGCTTTAAAAATGCAGGAGATGTTTTAGATTGGGATTTTGGGAATGGCTGTAGGAATGCCTAGATGCTCAAACATACTGGTGTAAACACACTCTTCTGATTCCAATAGAGAATAGGCTTGTACCTACAGAATGACATTCCTCTCACCTGACAAAGGAGTTGTATGTGGGAACGGGAAAGAAAAATACATGGGTGGCTGTACAGACAGTTTCCATCTATAACTCACAAGATGATGAGTCAGATGTACACAAATTAAAATTAAACCACAAAATATCCTCTTATTGCAAGGTTATGTGACCTGATGAAGAGTTACCTAGACCCAGCAAACAGATAAGGAGGTTATATCCTTCGTAAAATGTGACCAATTCTTATTTTTACAGTGGCAGCAACCCCAAGAATTGAGTTAAACTTGCAAATCTAAAGGAGAAAAGTAACAGAAGCAAGCTTACCTTTCAGATTATATTTGCAGTTGTTGACTAAAAATTTGTTCCTGATCTGAACTTGTTTCAGATTCACAGAAAATGCTTACACATACAAAACAGCTTGAAAGAGCCAGAATAATATTTTCCTTTACTGAATAATAAATAAAGTGCTTAACACAGAACGATGAACTGTAAATTACATTACCTTTTCTCCATAGCCTCTATCTTTGGTCATCATTTCCCTGAGTGTCTGTAATACTTTAATACATAGTTTCTCCTCATTCTCCTCCAGCAGCTGTTTAGTATGCTTTATTAATCTGAAAATAAGCAATCAATCAGTTCATTTCAGTATTAATATTCTAAAAATGGGTTAAGATATGTGGCTCTCTTAATTAGTTTAAGCTGCAGACAGGTTTTTATTAAAACATAGTTCTGTCATACCATTATACAACCATCTTGGGAATATTCTCTCAAGAGCAACATTTAGCAAGCTACTAGGACTCTGGGCTTTGGTGAAGCTGTGAAGGAAACTTGCAAAGTCCCTGGCAGGAGGATAGCTAGATAAAACCCATCTGCCTACAAGCAGAAAGGAATCGGAGGAAGGAGCAATGTAATTTAAGACTTGATGATCCTCCAGAACAAACACTAAGAAGAAAACTGTTCCACATGTTACCTTGTTAAAAACATACCGAGAGTCCATGATTGTGCAATTAGAAAGCCACTCTGCCGGCCTTTGTTACTTACTCAGTTACCAAGCTTCCCTAATCTCTGTGCACAATCCACCTCTTCGGGAGGTGATCTGAGAACGGGGATTCTGCTCTGAATTGCCCTCGAAATGACCCTGTAATCTTTCCTTGCCCTTCACTCCAGATTTGGGCACAAGGTAGGTGACGCATGTGATAACGATTCATTTTGACATAGTTCCCCCGCATTAAGTGCTACAAGGACAAGCACCTCGCAAACATCATTAGGGGTGAAGGCAGGGATCAGCTCAAAATTTTATACTAATTTATACCAGTGTTCATTACATTTGTATCCTATAGCAAATAAGAGATTTTTAAGCATTAGCTATGAGAGCATATAAATTTCCCCACTCCAGGAGCTTTCCCCTATCAAAATGAGAAATTGTATTTATCATAGCATGAAATACCATGCTTTGTATAAAGCTGAGCATGAAAACATCACTCCCTAGGGCATGGGAAAATTGGAAAAAAAAAAAAAAGGCAAAATAAAACCAACAAGCCAGACTTCCAGACAGCTTACTTGCAAATGAAACCTCCACTTTCACATTTCCTCCTTGCATCTGTGTTCTCGGGGAAGAGCAGTTCAGGTCTGTGAAGCACATCTACCAGTACTGATAACTCTGCTTGGACAAGAGGACGTAAACGATCCTCTAAAGCTGATACGATGTCCTAGAATATAACCATATAGAGAGATTTAGTAAGCATTGAACACTTATACAAGTTAATTTCACAAAGTGCAGAAGAGTACGGCTGTCCTGCCTGGCTAGTTTGGCCAAGTTTTATCATTTAATAGCTTTCTTTAAAGGGTAAGTCTTATTTTCTAGCAACCCCCTCCCACATTACTTAGTTCCTCTACACTTCCCAACTTTGGGGATGATCTTTTTCACATAAAAGAAAAAAATGTGGATTCATAGCTGCATTTAAACTTTGTGATAACCATCAGGGTATTTATGTTTACACATACTGACAAAAGAAGTACCACTTAAAATCATGCAGAAATAGAATTCTTCCCTTCTTCTCCTTTTCCTACAGGAAAACTGTACCTTAAAATGAAACCACATTTATCCTAATACTTCACAGTGAGATACATATGAAGCCAGAGAGGAGGCTTAATCAAATTGAAGTGAATAAATAGACAGGAATGGATAAAGAGGGACAAGCTATTTCAGTGAGCATGGGTGGGGCAGTGTTTTTATGTTATATAATAAGTTTCAATAAACTTAGTTCTAACAGAGCACAAGTCTTCAAAGAATAGTAGTTCAAGATGATGAATTTTATTTGGTATAAAAAAGGCCTTATTGAACTGTCTACTGATCTGAACATAGAATATCGCTAGAACACCTCAGACCCTATTTGATAACACTGTGAAGCATTATGTTTAAATATTATTTTAAGTAGAAACAGTGTGGGAACAACCATTTCAGGGAAATGACTCCAGCTGCAGCTGTGTCACAAGAAGCCAATCATCCCTTTATTTCAAGCCATGCAGCGGCTTCCAGGCAGGCCTGGGGCACCTTTTGCTGTACTGAGAGGGCTGGTGTACAAGGAGCAAAGCTCTGCAGACACGTGGCTGTGACAGTGAAAATGTCCTGTCTGACAAAAGTAGTGTTTTATTTCAACCTAATGGTAAAACAAGAATGTTTCAAGTACCAGTAACTTCAAATATCGTCACTTCGCAGGACAATAAAACCTCTGTGTTCATGTACCATGGACGTTCAATTACCTTTCTTGATACAACGGCTTACATTTGATTTTACACACAGTATTACATTCAGCATCAGCTATGATCACCATGAAGCTTTTGACTAATTCCCACTTAGTGCCTTTAACTTAGTGAATTCCTCCTTTTGTGTAGATATGGTTATGGTTATATGTAGATATGGCAAGTGGTTATCAAAGGTGGAAGGGGTGCTGTGTAGTCACCTGTAATCGTTCGATTATGTTTCGATAATCCCTGGAGGCAGCAAGCACCGAGTCTCTGCGGGCAGCATTCCTTGCAGTCATTCTCCAGTTCATTGCAGTCTTCTGCACAATATTATGAGATTTCAGGAAGAGATTGTTGACCTGACTGTCCAAGTCTACAGGAATTGCAATTGCTCGGCTTTTTGCTGCAACAAGCAAAAAATTTAGTAAGAATTGATTCCTCTAGCCCGTGTATTACAGTCAATGCAAGAACAAGACAAGCTCTACTTGCGTACGAGGTAGATTGTAGAAGGAATTGCATTTTAAACAACACAATGCTCAGTCCCTGTGCAATGGGTCAGACCTCTCTGTAGCATTACGTTTAAAGGCTTTCACACCTCTGATCAGTTTACTGTCTTCAAATTGTATGAGCAGGAATGTGTCACACACATCTCACATGTGTTAGCATGCACCTATCCAACAGATTTGGCCTCACATCTAGTGCAAATTACTCTCTTTGCTGCTAAAAGTGGAGCAAATTAGTGGGAGGAGTGATACAAAGCTCCAGATGGACCATTTCCTGGTCACAGATCAACAGGATTGCAGAGTTCTGAGGTTAATCCAAGAAAACACTTCAGGTTACAGTGACAACATTGCTCAATAACGACAATGTACCAGCATAAGCCTGGCTTTGTAGTATGCCTTGGCACTGAATTAGCTGCAAGCGGCCCCAGCAGGAAGCAAGCTGAACTTTATTTTTGGAAGGATGCCATGTATGGATGACCACATTTGCAGCATATTTAGATCTGATTACATGCATTTCTTACCTACATCTGAGAGCACCCGAATGCAGCTTTCCACCGATGCCTTCTGGCTTGGCATTAGCCAGTTGCAATGGTACACTCTGAACACACCTTGTAGCAACTGAACGAACACCGGCTGGCGAGTCTGGAACACAAGGTTAGAGAAAAATCAAACTCATTGCATCATATTGAGATGTCTCAGCATCAACTTGAGGTAACACCGGTTTCCAGCTCCAGCCATGACTTTCTGCACACCAGTCACTTCTAACTGGTCTGCATCCACTCGTTAGACAACTTCATGCTGTAGACAGCGAATCTACCACACAATCAGCAACTGAATGGAAAGGGTGGGAACGAGGGCTGGATAGGAAATATTAAATAGACAGCTTCTAAAGCATAAAGCTTTAGTAATTGAAGCCTGACTAAGCAGAGGAAATAAGCAGTAATCTTCATCTGTTTAATCAAGAGTTATCAGCAAACGTGGCACTGAGATTCTTCACTTAGCGCTGACCAGCAGCTGACTCAATAGTCCACAGGTAAATGGGACTTTGCTCCTGGCCAAACAGCAGCACAGCATCAGAGTTGAAAACTCATTTCAAATATTAGCTGGTACCTAATTTACTGAAGAAACCAGCTGTGTATTTGTTATTTGGATATACGTAGTAGTTAGTGGTAAATACTATGGCTGCTATGGATCGGCCAAAATCAGGTGTGGTTTTTAGCCCTGTACTTGCAAGGTGATCTCCCACTGCAGATAGGTCAGCTATTCCAGCACACACGAGCTCTGTTCTTTTGTCTTTGCAACATTCCAACAACATTGACCAGAATTCCCTGTTTGGCTTTGTATAGCAATTAGTAGAATAATTCATTTATTTTACCTGTATTTTAAATATTTCAAATGACCCTAGATTGAGAAGGAATACCCATGTCCCTGTGCCTATTAGCTATTTCATGTTTCTACCAGCTAAGTGAACTACACCACGGTGCAAAGCCCACAGGACTGAAGAACACCAGTGAAAAAATACCTCTTTTATTCTGGTCAAGATTGATGTCTGTTTGTAAGAAAAAAGTGGAGTTAGAGGAAAAAGCCAAATCTATTAGATAATTAAATCCATTAAATTCATTCATTTAATAACACCATTATGAAATGTACAAAAGGAGAATCAAAATTCAAGAACCAAAAATTACTAAGAGGCAAATACCCATTATCCTTTCTAGAAATAAGCCAAACATCAAAAACACGGCAGACAGCAGTATTCTCCAAGGCACTGAAAATACCTGCACTTTTGGACTTCAGCCACTGACATAGTCCTTCCAGTTCATTTTTAAAAGACACGTCAGTCTAAAAAGCTTCAAAGATGTTTCATTTGCTTAAACTAGGTCCGTAAATCAAGTAAGAAATGTATTCCATGTCCCACATCTCTCTGACTACATTTGTGAAGGAAAGCCTCAGGCAGGAGCACCCTTAGGAGGCAAACAAGCTAAACGGTATTTCTTAAAGAGGAAAACTTTGGGGCAGCTGTTCTTTGAAAAGACATATTTATGTTCTCCTAATTTTATATTATTTGAGCTTTATGATAGATGTACAAGGTGTTCCCTGAACGAGCAAGGCTGGTCCTGACTCAAGGGAGGTACAATTTAAATCCAACGAGCCATAACATGAAAGAGCACGAGACAAGAAGAGGCTCGCATGAGAAGAAACAAGATGACAAGGTGTAGCAGAAAGAATGGGGAGCAACTGAATCCAAAGGCAAAACAAAGTTGAATGGCAAAGGTCACTCACTTCTGGAAACAGTGGCACACGATCAGGTAAAAGCAGCTGCAGGCAGCCCTGCAGGATCTCAGATGCGAGTGCAAAATCCCACCTGGAGGAGTTACGTACACCCAGCAGGCAGTACGACGGGCTGTACTCCTCAGGTGGGAGAGTTCTTGGTTATGCACAGGAGTCTTGACAGGCAGAAAAAGGTAGAGAAACAAAGCTTTTAACTTAAAGATAGAGAGGAAAAATGTAGGGTAAGACTAAGACGGAGCAATCAACTGAGATGGTGAAGAATTATTTCATCCTGCTAGACAGAGGGAGAGAACGAGAAACTAAAGAAGACCCGTTGGCGTATAAAGTTAAGGGCTAAAATATGACGGTAGGGAAGTGTATTCAAGTGTTGTACACTCCAAGATGACAATTAAGGGTATGACAGCAAGGTACACTGTCTAGAGGGAAGAGTAGAAGGACGGAGCCCTGGGGGACAAGGCTAACCACTCATCTCAATTTCTCATTTTCTTCTGATGAAATTGTGACAAGCTATCATGGAAGCTGATACCACAGTAGCTGCTGACGCTTTGAAAGTCACATGAAGAGCAATTCAACTGCTGGACTGCTCAGACTTGCACAAGTGAAGACACAACCTTAATAAAGCTGCTCAGCCCAAACACAGCTGCTGCAGCCCTCTGTGCTCTCGCAGGCAAAGCACACAGTTGGGCACTTTAAGAGTATTTGAGCCAATCTCAAATGCTGCTCTGTTGCTTTCAATTTGACCATCCTCTTGCCTGAATAAGGAGGGCTAGCTGCTAGGAGAAGCAGGTCTCTTGAATATAAAGCAGTTGGTTGGGTGAGGCTGGAAGCTGGTCACCCAGACACAGGCTGAGTATGCATCCTGCCTCAAGGAGGGCAGTGTCAGCGGCAGAAAAGAACGAGCACGCCGCTAGTACTGCGCGGAGAGGACTCTTCACCTGACACAGTCATGCAGCAGTTTTATGTACATTTTCCTCGAGAACTGCAGTCACCCACAGGCAGCACACCATGATCCAAAGGGTTAGCATAAGTTCTTTGATGAGCGACTGGCACGGCAAATTGCCAGGTGCCCTTTATGGCTGCTTTTGGGAACCAGATGCTTCCTAACCTGCTGCCAGTTGCATTCAATTACAAACCTGGAGTCTGCACTTTGAACAACTGCCTTTGGCATGATGAAGCTGCATCAAGTTTCAGCAATTACCATATTCAAACTTGATAGAACAGCCAGGCACCTGACCACTCCACCCACACTCCTCCCAAGAAGTTATTTATGAATAAAAGAATGATGTTATCATTGTGCTGCAATACAAATATTATGGCAACGTCCTGACACTGCTGTTCTGCTGTGGAAATCTCTATCTTCTGTCACTTCACGAATGTTCCAAGCTTCTCCTCCACACTTCCCATTTTTTTGTACAAGATCAGGAATTACTCAGCTTAATAGAACAAGAACTCTTAGATTTTGTTCATTTGTTATTTTTTAAAGGAAGTTAGAATCCTTTTATAAAAACATGCTGTCTTTGTACCTTCTGTAATGCAATGATCTCTCCCCCTACTTGGAAGGCTTGCCAGCAAAGTTGTTTTATTTTTATTTTCATTCTTCAAGGTGCTCAGGAGAACTCCTTCCTGCCATGCAACTGCTTTACCACTGCTAGAGAGCTGGCATGCCCAAAGCAAAATTGTTTGCCCTCCTACACCTGCCCACATCACCTTCAGCTGTATGCAGATAACTGACAGCAAAGAGGGCCTGACCCCTTAGATGTAACTGGAATACAAAACATGGTTAAAACCTTCATTGCCTTACTCGTGCTGTGATTTTCTCACCCTGAACCTAGCAATGACATGTAGGCCTTTTGGAGAGAGTTTCTATGTGGTCTCAATGGTAGTACAGAACTGAATTTACTGATGAAGTTGTGACAGCTTCCACAGAAAACGTTTGTATTCTGATACACAAATCTTTCACTTTCTACAGCAAAAACAAACATCTTGGTCACAAAGACGACATTTGACCCACCACGTGCCTCTTTTTAACTGCTAATAAAACCAAAGCGGAATTAGCATCGCTGCATTGACAATACATCTTCACTCTTATGTCTCTACATTTTCCTACCTGCAAAGTAGTGCTCTGATCAGAGAACGGGGAACTGAAGAAAGTGGTGACTATACTCATCACTATTTCTGTAACGTACTTCTCCAATATGGAGTCTGCATGCTTTCTGTCGCTGGTGTTGTTACAAGCCTGCAAGGTAATTCATTATTGGATCAGAAGCAGCTCAACCAAGGTAGTCTAGTAAGCGTTAGACTGGAGTTTTTGATTTTGCATCAATTCCCTGTCACAACAATATTTATGATACTGGTATCTTTGTATTTCTAGCACACGCATAGACATTGTTTGAACGTGTTTTAATGCGTTGGCATATAGCGTGTTCAAGAGAGAGGGGAAGAAAGAGTACCTTAGAGGAAAGGAACTAGTAGGGTCTGGAGGACTGAGGTGTAATGCTTTCGTATGGGGAAATACTTGGAATCCCAGGCAAAAAGCCACATGGACAAACAAATGCCAAGCTTGGAAAATATTTGTCCTGACCTGCCAAAAAAACATTGACTATTGCTTGGGAAGAAGTTAACTATCACAGCCAGAATAAGCAAGCCAGGTGGCAGAGCAGAAAAAGGCATTAGACAAAGGAGTAGGGTGTGGGGCTTTTCTGATTTTTTTTAAAGGAAAATATTAATGCGTTCCATGGAATATGACTAATGAAATCCACAGGCACAAGGGAAAAACGCAAATATAAATATGAAGCAGCACAGTGTTTAGGGCACTTACTGTCTTGATGCAGCACTGCTATGTCTTATTTTTACTGCTATATACCAGATAGGTTAATTTAAACTTTCAGAATTCAGTTCCCAGATACAGAAATCATTACCCGACAGATGTCAACCAGGAAGTTCTCAAATAGCTTCCACATATGATTACTGGTGTAAATCTCTTTCATTTCTACTTCTGTGTCCACATAGCAATGATTCAAGAAGTTGATGTATGCAATTTTAACCTACAAGTGGAGAAAAAAAATACCATTAAAAAAACTTGAATGGTATCATGAATGGATATAATGTCACATTAAAGCTGCTATAAGTCATCTGCAGCTCCACTACTTCTTTTTATTTAAGCACTGGTGAAATTTAATGCCATGAATAGAAAGACACTATCCAATAAAAAACAGTGGGATTATTGCAGACAAAATGTCAGCATAATAATAATTTCCAGTTCTGCAGAACCATCTGTTCAAGGTTAGCAGCATACTCCATAAACCTCTCTTCCTCTAGAACCCTATAAAAGAAGTAAGTACAGCATCACATCCCCATTTTAAGGGCAAGGAAAAAAGTAGGAAAGGATTTAACTTTGCTATTTACTGGGGTTATCTACGGCAAAACCAGGAAAGGAATGCAACTTCCCAGCTCACAGGCACTGCTCACCTGCCCCACCAGCTTTCCCATGCAAGAGACTCAACATCAAATCTCTCTCACCCAAAGTCAGTACATTTCAAATACATATCAAGGCCAGTGCCCCCAGACAGCCCTCACCTCAGGTATGCAATCCTCATGGGTTACTACCCTAACAATGTCATCCAGAGGAAGAAGGGAATTGCATTTTATTTCTGTGTAGACGTTTTTGCCTTCTGTGCACACAGCGAGCAGTTCTACTAAGTGGATGTGGTACATCAGCGGGCTGTTTTCATCCATCCGATCTCTTTCTGATCTCATCATCTGCACCAAAGTCTGGAAGGAGGCCCTGTCATTGTAGAACACTAGGACGTCTTCTCCTGCATTCACCAGCTAACAAGAAAGAAAAACACTCCATTAACAGATCAAAGCCCGTGCATCTCCCCACAGCATCCACCCCCAGACTGTGGGCTGACTGTCACAGTGAAAATCCCGATTCGTTATTCCTTGGAAACTTAAGAAGTGCAGCCACCAAGTCAGCTGGACATTCCTCTTGTGCTCTCCTTCAGGGGGCAGATGGCTCAAGTATGACACTTTCTCTTGAAGAATTTACCACTTCTAAACTGCTGAAGAACTTCAAAGTCAGTCCAACTGACTGCCTAGACAGAAGTTTTGCCAAGAAGCTTGTGACTTTCCATTGTGCTTTTTGATTTCACGTACATTGCCTCAGCTGACTTTTTAATACAGAGAGCTGTAGCTGTACCATTTTGTTCAGAGAAACGCCTCAGGGGCATGCCGGATGGGAGGGCTGCAGGGCTCAGTAATTCCACCCTTCTGAACAAACATCATCAATTTTCCAATGCTAGCAAGTGACATGTTAAGTCACACACACTGAAGATTTCTACCAACTTCACATTTTAGATCTGGATGGCCAGATTTCCAGAGTAGCTCAGACCTCCTGTAACTCCACAAAGGAAATGGCAGCAAGCAGGCTGACACCTAACTCAGGGGCTGAGCACTTCTTAGCATGCAAACGTAGGGATCAGAGATGCCCTTCCACATAGAGCTTATGGCAATCAGCTAGACAAAATGCAGAAGGCAACCCCTTCTTCCTCAGCAGCTGCTGATCACTGTCAAAGCTGAGTGCTGAGCATCTTTACAAACGTAACTCCACATTGGAAAGCTCACAAAAACACTTTTAAACTGAACTACAAACTATGAAGACCTCTGATCAGTCTAGTGAAACTGACACACACACAAGCCAGAGCTTGAGAAATCTGGTCCTTGGGCTCCCCCTGCCGAGGAGGCCGATGAAAATGCCAGGCATGCAAACAGACTGTCAACCTGATCACCTACATACAATATCCCACTTAAAAGGGCTTATTCACCCTTTTCTTACCTCTCCTATCCTGACAACCCGATTTCAGTTACCGACACACCTAAATTGCTGAAGACCCTCAGTCTTCTCCTCCTTCAGCACTTACCAAGACTTACATGTTCAGCTGCTGAAGATACAAAGAAATTCTCATCAAATTATTCTATTATCATGGTAAAATTTTCCTTCTCCATTAGAACACTGAAATTAAACTACTTCTCTTATTGTCAATTTTCGTGTGGAAAGGCAGCCTTCCTTCAAACCAAGCCTGCCTAGATACTGCTTTGTAGAAGCCTGGAAAATACCTTGCAAATATCATTAGTAACTAACCACTCTATGCCTGTAGGTGAAGAGCTCAGAACGCTTTTGGTCACAAGAAGTCTATGCTTTCTGGTAGCTGTATGCTCTTTTTGCATGGTGAGAGCTAACTGTCAGCTTCTTGGCAGTCCCAGAAGCGAGAGGATCAATTTGTCATTTTCACCAAATGGTATGTGAAAACTTCTGTTCAGACCTCACAAATCTCTGCAGCTCTCACCTCAGCCATTACCATATCTTGGCATTTCTTAATGAATTTTCCTTCCGCCTTGACAATTGTCTGCAGGAACTTTATGTACTGAACATTTCTGCCATGGGTTTCTATACAGTGGACAAAGTGCTGAACGACGCGTTCATTAATCTCACTGCAAAGCTGGAAGTTGTTCATGAAAATGTGCTGCATTGTTACTGCTTCCAGAATCTAATGAAGGGGATAAAACAAAGAAAGAAATTAGAAAGTAAACAAACCACCAAATCCACAGAGAGGTCAGGATAAAGTCAACACTCCTGCAGGGTTCAGGATCGAACAGAACATTTCTGAGGACCTAATATTTCAACACATTGGCTTGTATCTAAGCCAATTTTTTCAGTCCACTTCAGCCTCTTGAACTTTCTTCACTGAAATGGTCCTAAACAAAATTTCAAGGCTTTAAAAGGAAAATAAAATGTGACCCCTTCAACATGTCTTGCATCAGAACAGGCCCAGAGGCAATCACCAAGGACAATCCATTCTCTTTTCTTGATGGAAAAAAAAAATATGGCATGAGGTTGTTCTTACCCCTGGGTTAAGAAACAGGTTTATGTGCTTGTGCAGCAACGCCTGGTTCTGTTGGTTCCCAGCACAAAAGTTCTGCAAAAACTCGTGTGCGAGCTTCATTATCTCCTGCATCCTCATGTCTTCAGCCTGTGATTGCATGACAAATAAGATGGGGTTAAAAAGAACCCGAAGGTTCACTTTCAGGTGAGCACTAACTAGATGAGTCTCAGCTCCAGCTCTGCAAGAGAACTGTCACGTCTCTCTCACACTCCAAAGAAAAACAAACCTCCACCCTGTTCACAGACATTAGGGATGAGTTTGGCCTGCTTCATCGTTCTAAAGATCATCAAAAATACAGACCATAATAGAAATTACAGTAGTTTATTCTCTAAAATTGCATACCCTATGACCAAGCCTGCCAGCAACGTGCTTTAGTCACTTTTACACTTCTGAACATACCAGTGCACTGGCCAAGCCACACATCATCACCTTAGGGCTACAGAGGAAAACTGCCATGTTCTGTCGAAATGCATTTCAGCAGTGACAGATAGGTAGTTCATGGCAAAGAAGAGATGGAAAGTTATTACTGCAACAGTAAAGCCCAATCTGTATTTACTGGAATCTGCACACTACTTGCATGCTTCCAAGCACAGTCCAGGAATCAGTGCCTTTCCTCTGACATCAGCATAGATTACTGATGGTATAAAATGCAGTTTGGAAAAATTACTGTCTGCTCATTTTTTATTTTTAAGGAGTTTCATCTATTTCCAAAGGTGAAACACTTTCCATACTGCCTGTTCAGTAGTGTGTTCATAAGTACGGGACAGGATTTTGACAAGAGCTATCGAAGGGGCTACTTCTGCTGATTTTTTAGCAAAATATGAAGCAGGACAGCATGAGGCTTAGTTAGACGCTTCTCAAAGCTACTGCCTACAGTGACTGGTTCTCAGAAACCTTGTTTGGAACAGATGACAGCAGAGTAAGCTGGAAAAGCTCCCTCACCTGTGCGATAAGTACCTGTCACCAGTGACTAATGGGCAGCCAATGTGACGCACTCGGGGTGTGCTCCATCAGCACAACGCGGTGCTGTGCAAGCTCCAACTGCACAGCGGCACGGTCAGAGGGGGTTCCACACCATACCACTGACATTACACGGCACTCAGAGGGTTAATTATGAACTGCAGACCTCATCTCAAGCCAGTTGGTATTTATTTATTTTTAAGAGGGAGTTTGGGCCTCTGTAACTGGGTGACAGGTGTGGTGGTGGGGCGTCTGTTTCATGTCTAACTACTGGACAGACCTGCTGATAAATCCCACAGGGGAGCAGGCTCCCTCATGTCCCTTAGTGCTCCCAGGATGGCTTTCATGCAGCTACTGTGAAGCAACAGTGTCTTGCTTCCACTGACAGCTTAACTTGAAGGCAGCAAAACACACCTCCCCTTGAGAGCTGAAAGTTCAGCCTTGGTCTTTCTCCGAGCTACGATGGATAAACATTTCTTCAGAAATCAGGACAGAACACTACATTCAAAGACTTTAAACAAACAAAACCTATATAGGTTTTCAATTAGTTTTGGTATTTCTATATTTAAAATAGCTTATTTGAATCCAGTTTAAAAGGTAGAAGGTTCAGGAAGACTCAGACGAGGTGTTAAAAACCCATCAACATAACACGAAGGAAGGCAATAGCTGTGCAGAAACCCAACCTTTTCGTAAGGGATCTGCAGCAACTCAAGCACCACCGCGTGCGCTCCCATGTTCCTCAGAAGCCGCTGCTGCTGCTTCCGGCTCTTCCTGACAGAGGCACTCTCCTGCACACACAGCTTGCTAAGTCGAAGCAGGATCTGGAGAAGAGACTTGCTTTAGAACTGGGTTTTATTTCAGAACATGCCAGGTGGCTCTCAGAGAGAACTAACGTCAGAAAACACATCTGCATGAACCACAGCGACTCCAGGCAGCAAAATCAAGTTTTGTGGTCTCAAGATGGGGAGCAAAGACTGGGCTAAAGCCTGCTTGCGCCTGCAACAACAGCAGAGATGTGGAAGGACCAGGCTGGAGATGAGAGCCTTTGGGAAATGTCGGGGCAGGAGGCAGCCGAGGTGTCTGCCACCCCCTCGAGTGGCAGCTGCCACCCCCTTGCCACCCTCCTGGAGACGCAGCAGCCAGTACAGTCTTTCATCACCCTGGCACAGGCAAGGGAAGCAGTGAGGCAACAGCTCTTTCATCACATCTGGTGGTTTACTGGCCTGGGCACTATCCATTTCAGCTCTAACTAGCACCGCTCCTGTGGAATTCGGCTGTGTAAAGTGAATCTGACGTCTGGCTCTGCAGCACTGTGCCACAGAAAACCCATTACCTAAGAAGACACCAGCGCCAATGCATGCTCTTTGTCTGGTATCTTTGAAATTAAATTTCAACAGCACAGAGCTTTTTGCATGTAAACTACTTGGGACAGAGCAATTTAAATAGCTTCTTGACTTGCTTACTTGCTTTAATAGCCTTTAATAAAAATATTGTGTTACCATTGAAACAGCAACAAAATGTCGCATTTCTCACTAATCCATTCTTAAGGAAAGAATATACATGTTGTGCTTATTATATTCCTGGCTTCTCATTCAAACTGGGATATGTTATTACTCAGCAAATAGTTTCCACAGTGGAAGAGTGACTCAGACTTTCCTGGGTGTCTCCCTGTGACTGCAGCTCTCCAGGGCTGAGTTACTCACACTTCCATTTAACTATCAAGAAACAGTTTTACCTCTTTTACTACGCGGTAGTTGTAGCTGCTAGTACTTTCAGGCTTCTGTGACTTGCTGTGACCTTCCTGTGGATAAAAAACATACAATTTATTAGCAGCTTATAGTACGTTCTTCATGAGGACTAAAATTACCGTTCTAGGCTAGTGACTGCTCTCTTCCTGGAAAGGAGCGTTATCCTTCAGTTCGCTGAGTCTCAGAAAAACACACAGTTATCCTGTCATCCCACATTGACCTCTATAACATAAAATAACATGAGGGTGGGATAATTTTAGAGTTAGTAACCTCCTGTCCTTTCCTTCTCTTGTCACGTTCCATCTGTAATCCATTCCTCACTGCAAAAAAAAAAAAACACGACTATTTTCTCTCCCCCTTTACTATTATTAAACTGTCATCGTACAGATAGCAAGAGATGCCTAACTACACACATGGAAAGTGACAAATAAATTACTTTTAGTTATTTCCAGTGATAAATATTCATATCCCAGGGATTATTTCTTGCATTCTCTCATCCGGTGTTTTCTATCTGATCACAGTCATGCTGAGATAGAAGCATTTAATTAGTTCTAGGCCAGATGGGCACGCCAGGGAAGTCCAGTACTATCAGGTGTGGTAAAGCACCAGCATTTACTCGGTTCTTAAGCACTGTGCTCTTCTGCCATTTCATAAAAGTGAATACTCAAAACTGCAGTGGGAAACCAAGAAATATTCAGGGATTTTTCGAGTCTTTTCTCTAGTGTTGTATTTTGTTTTGATGCAGTGCTTTAGCACATTGTGTTCAGCATTCATTAGCTTCACTTGCAGACTTATAAATAATAATATTCACCCTACTAATAGCTACAACTAAGTTGTAAAAAACCAGCAACCCTATGTTATATACACAAATAATTTAGCCAAAGGATATGAAAAAAATCAAACGTGTTGAAAGCATGCACCCTAGTGCGCTCCCCACATTCCCTGCTGTGCCTCTGCACAGCGGCTGGTGCCGCCAGTGCCCTCCCAGAGACGGGGCAGAGCTGCACGATGCACTGCTGCCCACCGCACTGCTGCCTGCTCTCCCTGGGATCTGCACTGCAGCCCCTGTCTGCGAGCCCTCTTGCCAGGGCTACACCGCTTCTCTGCTGCCCTTCCCAGCTCTCAAACGCCGCAGCAGCACACACACCAGGTTGTGATCCACAACGCATCACCTGAGGCGTTCGCAGCTGTCCTCTGCTGTGTGACCACCCAGAGAAGTCAGGCAGTCTCTCAGTGCTGCAAGGACAACACAAGTGGCACAGCAAAACCCAAACCAACTGCTCTGTCAGGGCCTAAAGATGACACTACCGCAGCTGCTGACTCTGAGCAGTTTCCACCCAAGACTAATTGGCATCTGCTGGTCCAAGCTTTCCTCTTATTCTTGTCCTATTCTAACAGCAATACAAACAGCCTCGCCAAGCTATGCAGCGTGCAGAAGGGATACTTTTTGTACTCACGGTTCTGGGAGCAGTTACACTTTCAGAAAACATTAACACATGAATTTTGGGAAGCACAACCTAATTACCTCTTTTTTCTTGTGTTCATTTTCTCCTTGCACTCCATCCATCACCTCATCGGGACCCTGGCCTTTGTATACCCAAAGCTCCGATTTTTCCACAATAGACCTCAGTTGGTCCAAATCTTGTTTTATCTGCTTGTAGTTGTCAACATCTTGGCTGGTAACAAGCAGTTGAACCTTATATGAATGCAATCCATTAGTCGCACAACAGGATTTATTTTTAAACTGCAATATACACATTCAGATGAGGAATAACGTTCTTAATACACACACATACCTGCTTAAAAGCTTGAAGGACTTCTTGTCTCTGACTGAAGTGCCGGAAGAGCAGCTGAAGCGCCCCAGACACCAGAGGAGGGTAGTCGTGCATTGTTAAATGTAACAAAACTCTGAGAAATGTTCTGCCACCATGATCATCCAAATCCAATGGGGTATTCTCCTCACTGAAAACAAAGCACAGGAATTAACTGTCATATTGGGCTTAATGTCCCAGCAGGTTCCTGAGTTCAGTCTGCTGTGGTGGATTTTTTTTTCTTATTTTGAAATAAACAAGGAATTTGTCAAAGCAAATGCTACCTTAAAATACACAGGGTTGTGTTTTTTCTTCACATGCTGCATAATCGTAAGGCTTCCAGAGATTCATTACTTGTGGTTCACTCAGCATACAGTTTCTAACTTTTCCACAGACAAATCATGACTAACTATTCATCCCTGTGTCAGTCTTCCCCTATTGCTCAAATAGTTCTTGAGCATTCCTAATACTACCTTTTCTCCCCACAAAATACACCCCTTCCTCAATATCACCGTTGCAAAGCTAATTGTGTCAAGCACTTACAATCCTCTTCTTTGCTCTTTCCTCTGCACTTCTTTTTGGAAGATGATAAACTACATATTTTTTCTTTATCAGTTACTGAATCTTTCCCAAATTCTGCTTCCAACTGAGTCTGCACACTTGCACTAAAAATTCTGGTTATTAATTTGGTGAATGAATCTCTCTCCCTCATTTAAGAGAACAGTTATCTTAGGTATATAGAAAAGAACTGCAGCTCTGCAAGCAGCTAAGGGCTGTTGGAATATAAACCTTCACAGTGCTTCAGCACAGGGCAGAATATCAGGAAAAGCTCAAGTACTTGAAGCCTGTCACTGACTCATCATCCCGTGGTTAAAGCAAGGGCATAAGCAACTCCAGAAAGAAAACAGGTACTGAAGACCCAGCTTGCTAGCTTTGATCTGTCAAGCACGTGCAGTCTAATGCTGCATTACAATAACAGCATGGCTAAGTAGATATCTGTCTCAGAAGTTCCAGTCCTTGCCCACAAACTTTTCCCTAAGATTTTAAAGCAGCACTCAGCTTAGATGCACTAATCCTCCAACTCTGCTTTCATCCTTACAAGTGAAGCACTCCAGTGAAGATCTTTTTTGACTGAAGGACCACCTGTGCCTTATCCATGGCTTTTAATTCAAATGGACATTACTTCAAGCTGTATCAAAGGCATTTCAGGAAAATGAAGCCTAAGTAATTGAGTTGGGCAGCTGTTTCCAATCTTTTCCCATTTACCAACTCAATTGCAACTGCAATCCACCTCCGTATGAGCACGCTTGGGGCTGCAGCCTGGGAACTGCTGAGCTACGCTTCAATTAGCACTACCAAGGTGATACTTGCCTTCCACCAAAGATCCCTTCAGCTTGTTCTTCAATATGTTCAAAGTCCAGGGCTCCTGAGAAAATAAGAACAAGCAAATATGTTATGTCAGAGTTGCACCAGAGATGTTTTTGCAGCCTAAAAACATTTTGAACTGCAAGAAGTGATGTAGGTGTAAGCAAGAGGGTCATCACGAGCTGAAAGGAGCACAGATTACTGAAGCCGTTTGCTAAGATAACAAGACAATAAATCAACCTGCCATCAGCTCACAAATTAAACTGCACAATCACTTCAGCAACATCCAGGGTTATCCTTCTCATCTATTTTTAGATTTCACCAGCGTTGCTCCAGGACACTGATGGGAAATGTTGTCATTCAGAGGGGCCGCCCACAAGAAACACCAAGTTTCAGCTCTAAGTTCCAAAGCATTATATTCAGCAGTGGCAACCGTTCCCCTGTGGCTCAGTCAACAAAAAGGGCTTTATATTTAACAGGGTAAGGTAAATATTGTCACATTGGCAATGACTCATCTTCTGAAATAAATAAATAAAAGTAAAATGTGTTTGGCCTTTTTTTCCCCTGGACATTTCTCAGCTACATACTGCACAAACACGCACCTCTTCCCTCTCTGCTGCCCCAACACTCCAACCAGCAGAAATAACAACGGGCAGCTTGGTCTGAATTCCCGCTGGACTTACTCATTTATGAAATAGGTAAATGACAAGACACGCCACTGGGCACAAGGGGCAATGAAATTAAAAAGAAATTTTGAATAAAAACCCACTGATGGTGAGTACAAAGTGACAGACTACTGATGTTATCAGGCCACCTTCTGTTTGCAAATGTTGAAATTGAAAGACCAAAGTAAATGATTTAATTCTCTAAAGCTACGTCCAACAACGCACTGCTCCCCATCACCCCCTCAGGTCCTGCTGGAGCAAGCAGGACTTGATGTTCTGCAGTCACCCGAGACCCTGGCCTGAGCCCAGATGCTTTAGACTTGGAGCTCTGAATCTTTCACAACCGTTTCCAAATGGAATGGAAAGAGAGCATATGGATTTAACATCTTTGCCAATAATGTTTACTCCCCCCTTTCCTCCGAAGTTTAGCTGACAGAAAGAGCTCTTGTGCTCTCCAACCAGCCCCGTTTTGAAGGTCTTGGCACCCTGGGGGGCGGCTGGACAGGCAGTCCAAGGAAAAAAAAAGTAAACACAACCCCTTTGAAGTGAGATCAAAAGAAGTAGTCTTTCCTTTGAAGACTTCACATCTAAAACACATTTTTCTTATCTTTCCCTGTTACATCTAGAGATACAGTCCCCAAATCAAGTGAGAAAAACTGTTTGCTGTCTAATAAGCTGCCCTTTTAAAATCCAGCGATTTTTCATGGTGCAGGTCTTAACTCCAGGATCCTTTTTCCCATGGAAAGTGGTACGGCAATTAACAGCACTGCATTACCCAACACACCAACTGTCCTGCTTTCAGTTAAGAACGCTGGTCATCGACAAGCTTACTGGCATACCCTTGTCTACCAGTACTGAGACAGGGTAACCTCTGACACCTCTCCTTCCCACGGAACTTTTGGGGAATAAAAGTTTGGGTGGGTAGAGGAATCAGCACAGGGGGAATGGATATGGGAATCAGATTCACATGATTGTGGTGTTTGTTGCTGGCATTTTTTGGGGACAGAGGACGGTAAATGACATAACACATGACCACTGCCCCAGTGGGACTGCTCATCACATGCCAAAGCAAGAACCTGAATCGATTGTTCAGTTGGTTACTCTAAGATTAAAGAGCCTTCCCTAACATACACAAAGTCATTCTTTGCAAAGTGACTAACCTGGTACATTTGCTGGCATTTCTTGATTGCTGCTTCCAGTGGGCGATTCAGTCATCTGGGCATTGCTTTCATCAAATTCATGTTTAAATATACAAAGTAGGCAGGAGATTCTGTAGTCCAATCTCACATTCAAAATAAACTAGTGATACAGAAGTAGTAGAAATGTTGCAATGCCTTGCCTGTTTCCAGCACACGTACAAAGAACTGACACATGATGCAGAGATACCAACACAGAAGGTCACTACAGTAAAAATGCAGATTTAACTTGGAAAAGAGGTACATGAAAGTTTTGATTTGTTTTTTTAATCCTCAGAATATAGATTTTTTTTTCAGCAACTTCCATGCGTATACTTACAGGTAAAAGACTTTGACACAGTTTTGATCCCTTGTTACTGACCCATGCATGCACCCTCGCACTGCCTCCCCCCGTGACGAGGAAAGCATTCCTGTCTGTCCTGAACCCGAGCTCCAGAGCCAGCTCGCTGCCCCAAGCAGAGCCCCACAGCCTGCTGCAGCCCAACACGGGGCACTTCACGTGTGCTGGGGGTGTCATCGGCACGAGCTAGTACAGCTCAGCCGTCTCCTTCTCAGTGCTTTACAATTAAATCTTAACAACTTGCTTGAGGAAGGAAGTACAAGGCAGAGAGCACTTGCAGTTCTCTTCAGTTCAGGGGAAAATGCTTAACGCCAGTTTTAATAACCCGTGGTAACAGGGGGAACACTGGCACATTAAAATACCCTGCCGCAACATGCCAGGCCATATGAGAGCAGTTCTGAGTTTAACTAAAATTAGAAATGGTGAAAGGAAGTGAATCAAGCCTCCCCTGCATGCTGCATCTGTTGCTGAGCGGAAGGGCACGACCCCCAGTCCAGCTACGTGCAAAACCTCCCACAGAGGGCACAGGGAAGGTACACCACGGCGTTCCTGCTGCCTTGTGTACTTCGCCCACGCGCCTTTTGCAGCATTTTGGCCTACGTGAACTTGCCCGTGAAGTTACTGAACAGAACAGGGACTTGTGCAGCGAGGGAGGGAGGATGGATTTCAGCACAGCAATTTTGTGTCACCAACACAAAAAGATCAAGACAGAGCTGTGGAAAAGGGGAAAAAAAAACTTTTGTCTTTGTGTTCTGAAGCCTTAGGAGTGAACAAGTGGAAAAAGCCAGGCAAAGATGGAGGAGGCTGCAAGAGGCTGGTGCATGCATAAAAACCCACTCAGGCCGATAGCTATACAGAGAGAAGTATCAAGTATAACTCCCTTCCTTGGGACATCTAACAAGATGTTCCTGGGGATTTGGAGAAACTATAATGACAGCAGGGGGACTATGAGCTCTCCACTTCAGAAATTCAGATATTTACAGGTCACTGTTATACTTCTGTCATACGGAGAAGTCCACTGCTGACTCATTCCTATTACAGGGTTTCAGTCATGGCATAATAGTATTGTCATACGTGAGATGAGTGCTGCATGCCTGGAAAAGTTGCCCTTGTAACACTGCACCCACTGAAGAATGGGGCATGCAAGGCAGGAGTGAATTAAGTGGCAGCACGGCACTATACTAAGACTTAAATGCAGCACAAGGTGCTACATTACTTTGCATTTGCTAATACCTGAAGTATTTCTATGATCTTCAGCTTGGTGTCCATTACCAGGATGTCCTCCTTCTCTGGTTCACTCTGCTTGACATTTCCCTCAGGAGCAGCAGCAAGCGGAGTCATGGGCAAGAACCCGCCACCTCTGAGCACCACCTGGGTCATCAGCTCACCGACTCCATGGATTGATCTCATCACATTGCTCCCTTCAGAGAGGTAGGTAAACAGGTAAGGTTATGATGGCGGAATGGGACTGCATTAACAGAGAAAGGGCCCTTCACGTCCTACAAAGAGAAATTGTCTCAACATTAAACAAGGCCAGCAGGACACCTGAGTGCCTGGAGCAGACGGAAGGCAAGAGGAGCACTGCAGTACTCGCAGGGGACACCTGCCCTCTCCCTCGATCCTCACAGACATCACGCTGCTTTACAACAAAGCCACAGAGTAGGAGATGTTGAACCCAAACTGACGTTTTTAGATGAACCAGAAACTGCTGATGAATCATCTCCTGCGCCACTCATTTTTCAGTCTTACCTTTACTTTCCTCGCCTTTTGCCATCTTGGTAATAGGGAAGATGGTAGTGATGTGCACGCAGTCTAATATAGCAAGGAGGATTTTGGTTAGTCTGAGGAGGTCACAGAAGTTGTAGAAACCAAAATATATCAGATTTCTGGCTAGGTTAACAACCTACCAAAACAATAGAAAGCCTGATTAATATTAAGCATTTTGCTACAAAAATCAAGTTTTCAACAGAATGAAAAGACCGCTAACCTGGTTGCGAGTCATTCCAACTACAGTACCTCCTAATTCCATATCAGACTGTATAGCTCTGCATGTTATCAGAAAGCTTTCTACTTGTCTACAAATACTGAAACACCTGCAGTTACAGCCTGTGCCTACAATTCATATTCTATAGCTACAAAGGCATACTGTATTTGTCTCATTACAGACAAGGTAAAATAGATCAAGACCAGAGAGAACGGTCTTCTTTGACAAGAAAATACGCCATATCCAGAGATTACTGTTCCCAAGACATCAAGCTTTCCCACAAGTCCTCCACATGCACTGCTTCACAATCCACAAAAATAATTTCACATGTAGTGCAAATATTTAAGGCAGACCCAGCAGCTGCACATTCCTCAGATAATTTGATTTTTTTTTAAATTAACTGTTGAAGAATACTACTGCATGTGTTCGCTACACTTTATTTGCACAGACAGAATATTTCAGTCGGTCAGTAAGTCACCAGGTACTGTACAGTTCTCTTTATGAGTAATACTGTAAGCTCTAGAGCATATCTGTGCATGCAAAGTGTTCAGTTTTACTGAATATTTATACCATTAAAGCTTGACTCTGTAATAACACAGAGCACAAAAAGTAAACAAGGCTGCTGCGAGCCCAAGACACGAGCTCATATTCATTAATTGTATTTCAAGAACTGTCATTGCAAACTATCACTAACTTCAGTGGGGTTGCCTGCATGAGAAAGTAGCACACTTGGCAGCACAAGCATGCTGTGGCTTAGTATTCACTAAGTACTTGCCCACCTAGCTGGTGTTGAAAAAGGTAACACATTCCACCAAAAAAAGGATAAAAATCAGAACTGGATAACTACCTCAAAAGTGAGCTTATTTTTCTCTTTATCAGAAAAAGGGAACCTCTGACACACCACATCTCTTAAATATTCCTCTACAAATTCCATTGTTTGTGCAAATCTCTCCTTAATTTCATCTTTGGAGGTTCCACTGCTATCATAGCTGAGGAGGGAAAAAACAAAACAAAAAACAAAAACAAAACTTAGCATGCAAACACACAGGGCTTTCCCCTGACACAATTTTTCAGTGATTTGTAAAAATCCAGGAGAAGTTAAAGGCTGTTAAATAACTTATCCAAACGAGGAAACCACGAAGCTGACACCATAATTTCCTGGCTTTTACTGTTTTATCCCATATACTCATTTTGCACTATTTAAGAGTGTCTGATAAAAACAAAAGCAAACAATCAAGCAAAAACAAACAAAAAAGAATCTTGTCCCAATAAAGAAATCTTTTTTTAAATTTTAAACTAGAACAGTGACAACCTATGCACAGCACTAAGGAGAACAGATGTGGCCAAGAGATGCTGACTGCAAATAAAAACAATATATATTCCAAGTAGACTTGAACTTAATAGAAATGTTACATTGGTTTCTCAGTAGAGCATTGTAGAAAGAGAATCCCCATGGTAAAAAGAGAATCCCCATAACTAACCGCTTTTTTTTCCCTCTTCCTGTCTGGTCATGGGTCACTCACCGTTCAGCCTCTGCCAGAGCTTCCGCCATTTGTTTCTGTTCTGGCATTTAAAGCTGAATATGATCTATTACACTTCTCTCAGAGAAGGTGACTAGGTTATTGAGTAGGGAAGGGAGGGCAAACACCACTGAACACAGGTACTAACACTGAAAGACTCAAATTCCTAAAATTTAACACAATTGCAATATGTTTGTTTCCTCTGACTGAAGAAGTTGAGTCACTGAACTACCGTTAATGTTATCCCTACAATCGAGTTGATATGAGTCTACAGTCAAAAAAAAATTCAAGTCTCCAGTCTGGCTGTGGTTTTGTATAGGTCTTTTACCCCTGCATCGGAGTATTTTCCATTGGGGTTTAAGCAACAGGACTCTGTATCCAGGACATGACTTGTCTTCACTTCTGATTGTGCTAGCTCCTGTATGGAGCATCTGCCTTGAAGAGTCAATACTCTAATTGAATAAGGCATGAGGAAAAACAAAACAGTTCTCTGCTGCTTTCCCAGAGCTAGGTCACTCGTCACGTCACCCCAGTCAGAGGCAAATGTCACTGTGATCGGTGGATGTTTCAGAGAAAAATCACCTATGCCTTCCTCGTTTACAGCAGACCTGTACAAGGTTATTTTATACACAGAAAGGTTCTCTCCAGAAAACATTACAGACAAATGAAGCTACATGCATTGAATAACAGAACTTGTAAGAATGAGAACTTTTTTCTCCCCACCCCCCCCGTTTTTTTAAGCACAGACACAGCATAAATGATGCATTAGTTTAGGATTGATCCGGTTACATTTTTAAGCAGATTGAATGAATCCAGCAAGCACTTACTCATCAATAGCAATTTCAGAAGGTATCTCAGACCACAGACGAGCATACTTCACGGGCGTGACTTGTTCCTGGGGGTCACGATCAACATGCATATGAAGCATCAGCCGGCAGAAAGATGCTCTCAGGTCATATGGCAAGTTTTCATCAGACATGCAACGGAGAATGAGATCCACATCCAGCTGGCCAGATATTTCATTTATGGCTAAGTACTGTCGATCAAGGCACATTCTAGCAAAGAGGTTTAACTGGTATCTTTGGGGTGGGGGAGGAAATACACAAACAAACAGTTTACACTTCAATTTCCAGAACCTTCCACTGGGTATAGAGCCGATAAGCAATTACATAGTCATTATAGAAAAAAAGTTATTTACCAATCAAATCACTAGTAATAGTGGAAACACAGTGGAAAATAGAATAAATGTGGTCAGCATATTTTCCTGACAGTTACACAGAATTAATTAATGCTATTTATAATAGTTACAGAAGAATCCAGAAAACACTTAAGGCAAGTCAGCCCCAATACTCTAGAAGATGGAATACTTCTTCCTAATGCTGAAGCCACAGTGGTTCGCTGAGGAACAGTGTAAATAGGCTACAGAATCCTTAAAAATTAGGTACAATTAAAAAGCTATTGAGTTCTGCTCCCTTCAGTCAAAGAATTTGTAGACAAAAAATAAACTTTATTCCTCAGCTTTTCAGCCCAGAAGCTAAGAGCAAGCAACTGGCATTTAAGTTATGCGTGTTCAACAGACCGATAATTAACTTTTAGCCATAAAGAACATGTCCAACATTCGTGAGTGTTCATACAGATTTGTGTTGAACAGTGTCAACTACGTTTCCTAAAGAAATTAACATTTAATTGGAAACAGGCTCCTTTTAACTCTAAGCTCCTCTCATGGGGCCTTGACCAAACTCTGCACTAAATAGTTGTTTTAAGCACATGCACGAGGCTATAAAGTGAGCTGAAAATAATTAGCACGAGCAATTCTCTTCTTGAAATCAAATATAATTTTTCAGAATAGGTATTATAAAAGCTCATCTTGTGAGCACAGCCCTCCAACAGGCTCAAATAAAAACACATATTAAGTCTACTATATTAAACCTTTCAATGCAAAAGATAATGCAAAAAAATACAATAAAATATAGCTATTAGAAAAAATCTAGCTGTACTTTCTGCACCACCACAGTTGAGTCTGTCAAACTATTTTCAGAAGTTTATAACCCAGACACAGGAATTTGGTTTGGGCTGAAACCTGATCTTACACTATGCCAAGAACTTGGTGTCTTGTCAAGTCATCTGGAAATATCACTTCACATTAGAAACTGCTAAAAGCATAGCTTAAGCTGTATGAAAGAACAGTGCATTAATCAAACCCAACTTGTGGCATTTTCCTAAGTTCATACTCTGTCCTGCTGAGGGCTACAGGACTGCTAAATGCCTTCAGGTTAGAAAGAAGTTTGGAAGGCAGGGAGAACAGCAGCAGCTCTTTTTTAAAATCAAAAACAAAGCCATTTGTGCACTGAAATCTTGTTGCTCCTGCAAATGGTTGTTCACCCCAATTACCATTTCAGTCCAGTTAACCTACAGTTAACATACAGACTCGGTGTTAACACCCATTTATCTGGAAACCAAGCAGAAATACAGGCAATGGTGTGCACATTCAATGCACTCTAAGCTTCAGCTAGTTTAAAAGAGTTTAAACTTGCTCATGCTGATAATTTGACTTCTTGCCACGAACCTTATGCTGTTAGCTCCCACTTCACCCTCACTCTCTAATGGCTATTTCGTCCATTAGAGCAGCATCCTTCCACAAATCCAACTGAAGCCTATACACTGCAGCCCCCCCCAGCAACAGTCTCAATGAACTTTGCTGGCCAACTACTGCACACGCTGTTAACCTGTAATAGCTGAGTACGTCCCGATCTTCCTTCTGCCCTTCCTTAGCATCCTGAGCCAACTCTCTGATACTCTTACTGCGGATTTCCTTGTTACTGTCTCTCCAGAATAGCCACACTTCTTCCTCATCTTCTCCAACTTCCAAGGCATTTTCTCCACTTGACACTTCTTCAAACTCAAATCGAGAGAGGACCAGCCTGCCAGAATGAAGTGTGGTTAGATTACAAACTGCCAAGACCCATGCAAATCTTTAAGAACATTTCTTTTAAAACACTTGCTGAAATATACTGGCGATATAAAAGTAATTTTATGATCTCACCTGCATTAAGAAAACACATTTTATTCCTGAACTCTGCCAAGTAAAAGCTGAATATTTTACTCTTTCAGCAGTAGCAGTTTACTACATCAAGTCTTTAGGTTTTATTATTAAAAGCATCAGAGTGAATTTGGATTATAAGCTTTCCATTTGGCCCTGAAAAGATCAATGGTACACATACATTTCACCTCCATTCAGCTGATGAAAATAAAGAAGCAAAGACATTATGGCTAACTGACTTTCCAAAACATCTTTATGGGAGAATTTGTTCAAAGAATATTCAACAAGTTAGGAAAAGATTCGGTAAACAAAAATATCTAACATTTGACCAGTACTGGATCCCCTAAATACCAACTGGATCAAACCTTTTCTGCTTATGTGACAAAGCTAGAAACAAATCAGCCACTAAAAAGGCAACTGCGGCTTTTAGTTCTTCAGAAAAAGAAAGATCATACATCTGACAAATATAAATGAAACGTACAAAATAAGAACCAACAACTGATGTAGCAACTTCAAGTGCTAGTGGAAATAAATAGTCCTTATAATTTCATGAAGAGCACTATACATCTTCAAGAATATTTTAATCCACGTGGATATTAAATACTAGCTGACAAAGATCTGTTTCCCTTTTACATTATTTTGATATTGATTATTTGTGCCCTATTCCACATATTGAGTCACTACAAAAGATGGTTGGGATTTAGTGCCTGCTGTGATGCTCCAGCAACGGCAGGGCAATGCTGAGACCTAAATCCCATCAGAACGGGGAGAAAGGGGTGAGCAGAGATGCATCAGCTGCTGTTTTGCGGCAAGCTGAACATAGTGTACATGTACCCAAGAAGTGTTCACTCACATCAGCCAGTTCAAAGAGGGAAGCCCGAGGCCCAGGAGAGAATCAGGCCCATGGAACCTTCACAAGAAGTCATCTACTTCGATCAAACATGAAACATCCAAAAGATGTCTCTGACTACTGGGCTGAGAACACATATTGCAGACTTTTGCAGTCATCAATTTCCATTTATTGTGCATCCAAAGAGGACTCCACACTGCTTTCTCTAGACGTGCCAGCAGTGCTCTCTGCTTTGAATCACCTCCCTTCTGTTTCACACTAGCAAAACCGTCTTTAAAGAATTTACTTACTTAGTTTCAATGAGTATGTCTGCATTCGCTGGATTCAGAACGGCTTTACAAATCAACTCCTGTGTCACTGGAATAGACTTGTTCATGGAAACGCACAGATCTGAGAGATAATCCAAAAACCTGTTGGAAAACGTAAGCCAAAAGGGTATCAATCCACGTTGAGATTTAGACTGAGGCAATCTATATTCCAGGAAGAAAAAAGAAAAAAACAGAACTCCAATTTTACACAGTAGAGTGAGACTGTTGCCCTAGTAGGAAGTTATGGCAAATGCCAAAAAAGAAGTGAACTAGTTGTGTTCCTGATAGCAAGATGGCAAGTACAGAGTTTTCTCAGAAGACTAAGAGGAAAGGGTAATCATGTACTTGAAAACGTGGATCTCACCTGGGCTCCCTATTTTTCCTCACAAGGCTAACAAAAGTATCAATCTCAGCAGCTGTGATGTGCTTCTCCAAGAGCTTGCGATTGTTATGAAGTAGTGCGGTGATAGTGTCCTCAGCCAAGACATCATAGCCAATTTGTTTCTGCATGAAGCCAAACTGTTTTGCAATGTATTCCTTTGAACCGAAGAGAAGGACAAAGGTGGTGTAATTAAGTCTCTGAATTTCAGAAAATCATCAATAACAAAACAGTAAGACTTGTTAATGCCACCGTCCCAAGAAGCAAACTGGATTAGGTTCTAATTGTATGTACTTCCTTTGAGAGAAAGTGAGTAATGACAAAGTCGTAACATCTCCCTCACCTCTGGGCTAGAGACCATCAAAGCATTTATCCCCAGCTGATATGAGCTTGTTTTTAATAGCTGGCCACAAAAAACGTACATCCTCAGTTCACAGGACAACTTTCAAAGTACACAGGAGTAAAGAAAATCTTAAAGTTCACCTGGATCAACAGCAAACCCACTGCTTTCAGAAATTTCCCTTAGAACTAGCACTAATTACACTGTACATAGTCTGACAGAGACGAAAGATGGCAGACAGAGTAAAATTGAGCAATCAACAAAATCTCTGGCTGACTGTGAAATCACACCACAGCATTAGCAGGGTTTAATTAGCAGGATGTAGCTCTTATTTTTTGGAGCATAGGAACAATATCAGTGCCACTGAAAGCCACAAACATATTTCAAACCTGATTCTTTCTGTAATCCTGCTGAGAGTGCCTCAGCACTCTGTAGCAAAGCCGACATATGTGCCTGAAGGGAGCATGCCGCTGGTCTCCAAGCTCCTCCAACCGCAGCATCGGGCCGTCACCGCTGTCTGTAAATGGTGCTTGCAACAACTTGAAAATCTGTGGATTTATTAAAAAACAGGCATTTAAATCCCATGAGGTACTGCCTTCGTTTGATTAAAATTAAGGTAAATGTAAAATTAAAGAAAATTAATGTGTTCGTATCTTTGAATTTCTAAAAGATGCATCAGAAATACTCTATAATTGTAATGTTTGTTTCTCGGCCAAAGTACAGCCTGTACAAAAGACACTGTTTATCAGGTTTATTTACCAACATATGCTGTATTTTTTTCTTCTAGCAGTACTATGCCTAGAGTGCACTGACAACCTGCTGAAAGGATCCTTTGGTTCCAATATTTTGACCAGGCTCTCTGCTACTAGGATTTCCTTTCTGACAACCCTTCTGGTAGGCAGAGTTTAAAGAAAGATGCAGTCTACCTGCTTTAGAATATTCTGTTCTCTCATCAGTTTTTGCCGTTCTCTATTGGGTTTAGAAAATACCACTTCAAGCACGTCTTGCCCAGAATTAGTTCCACCAGTAACAAAGTAGACCAAATCCTCCAACAATTTGGTAACAGATCTACAGAAAAGTCAGAAGTTGTTAATATAAGACTAAGTTTTATCTGTTAAAAGAACAATGACAGTGGTAAGGTTATACAGATTTCAAAATGTTAAGTGACAAAAAACATCAATTAGGGACTAACCCAGATGTTGGATAAAGCCCCTAGGTTTGTATGGAACCTTAAATTAGGAACTAGTGCTCCCTTATTGTTACAGATTAATGTTTAGTAGCCAAACTACAGAAGCAGTAAGACAACAATATCACTTTAAGGCAACTTTATGCTCCTTAAGTCCTATTTGGGAGTTCTTTTGTATTGCCAGAAAAGACAAATCAGATGATAATCTCCCCAAGACCAAAGAAAAGACGTTGGCTATAGAAGCACATGGACCCTCATTTTACACAGTAGCCTGTGCATTCTTTTTGAGTGGCCACATATTTTTCAGACATTGTCAGAGGATTTGCCAGAAGTCATATGTTCACTCTTCATAAGATGGATTATAAATTCCCACACTCCTTTTGCAAAGCCCATCAAGAAAGGCATGCTATGGATTATTCCTCCAAGTTCACAACAACAGTTCCCATGCTCTCATTTCACAGAGCAACAAGGAGGGGCTGACAGAATATGGCTTGAGAACCTTCGCTATGGGCAAAATCAACAATAAAAGAAACACTTATTGAGTAAAGCAAACTATATTATTTGAACCAAATTCTTGTTTCCTTACCTTCTTTCATTCTGGGTTATTGTTCCCTTTTCCAGCTTGCCAGCGATGGAACCTAAAACCTTACTTGCATCATTTGCAAAGTCCAAGTCCCGAACCTCTGCAGGAGAAACTGGTACTATAGCAAAAGCTTCTTTGTCCTCTTTCACTGGAGAAGTACCAATCTAAAACCCAAAGAAGTTTTATTATCAAACCAAAAGGCAGAAAACAGAATAGTGGTTCACTCATTGTTACTAAAAGAGACAAGAAGCCATACTCCTACATAGCCTCACTTAGAGACAGTATGAGAACAGTAGCACCCTGTACAAGCTCACAGGTGTTCCCAGTACAGAGAAGCATCAGGTGAGACTAGAAAACACTGCCATAGAGAGTAGGAAAAAAATCTCCATGTGCTGTTGTAAATTGGAAATTTAACAGTGTAACTTTTAAACTACTATGAAAACCTGATCTTTTAGATCAAATATTTTGTGTAGGCACTATCTACCACTGTCATACAGTTTGACAAACCCCAAAGTCTCCAGGGACTGAAACTTCTCCTACCAACAACATATCAGTGAAAGTACAGAAATTAAAGGATGTGAGTATAAAAAAAGTAGCAGGGCTTACTTTAAGCATCACGGGTTTCTCTTCTTCCTTATCAATAGGGATATTGGTACTATGAACCCAGGTGTTAGTGCAGAGGTGTCTAAGTCTGACATAAGAGTTCCTGAAAAAAAGTCAAAAGTTTCAAAATGTGAGTCAGTTCCCAGTCAAGAAATATTAGCGTTGTTCACAAACAAGAACTGTTGTCAAGAACAAATGAAAAAAAGTTTTCACTCCACAGACTGTGGCAGCTCAAAGGAACGGGCAGCCAGGACTGCTGCATTTGGTGGCCACGTTAACTTACACCGCCTTACAGGTATCTGATTTTTTAAAGAGTCACTTGGATGAAGTAGATCAAACAAATATGTCGTGCTTTCTGGGTGGGAGCAGATAGCAAAGAGCCTGCATTCAAACTGCATCTTTGGAGATACAGCATCTTTTGAGTAGCAAGAGGTATGATATGAACAGTTAAACAACCATACGCAACAGAAAATGAAATGCTAAACACTGGATGTTGTTTGTGTCCTAGCAAATACAATACAGGCAGGTCAGGGGAAATAGCATTATCATTGACCCCAGACTTCTGTCAGTTTCTTAACTGGCAAGGAAGTCACTCAATCTCAGTCTCCCAGTCTGTAAAATCGGATGTTGTTACTTATAAGTTTATTGTAAAATACTATATAGAAGCTCTAGGCATTTGCTTATCATTTCTATATTAATTTGAAGGAGAAACTTAATTTCATATGAAAATAAATAGTGAGAAAGAGCTGTACCTAAAACCAAACCAAAACAAAACCAAGCCAAACTCCAAGGCAGGTAGTCAGCTCTAATGCTATCGCCCCATCGGAGGTTATAGGGACGTGACTGTGTTAGCTTGTACCTGGGGACAAGGCTGTCTCCTCCTCGCAAGGTGGTAGGGTCCAACTCAAATATGGAGGAGATATCATTTCCTTCAGGCACGGACACCAGAGAGTACGCCATCTTCTCCTGAGCATCACGTAAGCCTCTTCTGGAGGCATCCTGCTCAGGGTCCAGCTGCAGAAGAAGTCCCATCACACAGTCAGACCGAGCCCTCCAGACCCAGCTGCCTAGCGTTGAATAGATGCGCTCTGAACCACTCCAAGCACTGGGTAAGATGACTACACTTTAGGGTACCAGAAAAAGTGAAAGTAGCTCCTCCTGTCAAACATTTCTTTGCTTTCCCTAGTGTTAATAACTTCTGAGCATTTCTGGGTTATAAACACAATAAATCCTAGACAAGAGAGGTTGTGTCTTGTAGAGTGCCACGAGACTCAACATCTGCCAGCTGTTCACCCACAGCACACCAGGAACTCTGAGCAGTTTCAGATGATCCACATCTGCTCAGATCACCACCCTAGACACTACTGGCTTTTGAAATGCATTTAATGTATGGCAGTTGTCACCCTAGAAGAAATTACATAAGCAACAAATATAAAAGCCAGCAACACTAAGTACCAACAGCCTTGCTGGGAAATAGTCAGCTTCAACAGCAAAAATGGGACTCGGGCCTATCAAGTGCAAATGAACAAAGCAAGAGCTAATCAAGAAGTTAGCTGCCTTGCTGCTTACGCTTCAGCTCACGATGCACTCCAACACAGTGATACGCTACCAAGGACATGGCATCACAAGTATCTTTGTGTCTAAGGTGCTAGCAAATTACCAGCCTATATTTACTTTATCAAAGTAAATATACAACCATCAAATGAGTGAGTAAAACACTAGATTTTAAGATGAAAGGAAAAAAGGTCAGGGAAAAAAAAAAAAAAGATACACTGGGAAAAATGAACCACATCTTTTTCTAAAAGCTTTCCTCAGGAACTAGCAGTTATAATTAGTCAATAAAAAAGCTTTCATCTGACAAAACATAGAAAGCAGCTACCCATGTGGAAACAAACACCTAAATCCTACATGTACTTTACAAAGTGATCTCCAAGCAATTTCCCAGCGTCTCTGTGATATTGGCACCAGCGGAAGGTGGGCACCCCAAGGAGTCAGAATGCAAGCACCTGTCCTTCAAAGTCCTGGTGTAACGCATTCCGACGCCCTTAAACACAAAGACGAGCTAGCTGACGTTGCTGGTGCCTCAGGATACTCTGCAGCTAGCACATTTGTAGCCAGTGAACTTGGCTGCAAGATAGTGACATTTCAAGTCTTTGATTTTGTACATGGGAACAGACAGCTGTATGGAACAGAATTATATACTGGGAATGTGCCTCAAATGAAGAAGCAACTATATACTCAGGCGAGTCCATCTGGAGGCTTTACACCAGGAGAAATTCACTCACTTGGAATGAATTCTCCAAGTTTCATCTGTCTCCTCCATCCCCACAGTAAGGCAGCCACTCTATATTCACAGTTTGTAGTACCTTTGACACATCAGGAGACAATTTGTCAGCTACAGAAACTGTGGCAAAGATGAAAATGAGAATTAGCAAATCGGGAATTAGGAACTGGGGCAATTTAGGGAGAATTAAACTTGAACCACAAAGCTGTCAGAAGCAGCCCGCTCTCCTTTTGAACAGGCACTAGCTGGCATCTCACCCGTGCCATTTAAACCCTGTTCTTGTAGAGCTCACTGAGGTATAAAGTGACAACAGCAACAACAAGCTGTGCAATGAAACCTGCAGTCCTGCAGAAAGCTCTCACGTGAGTGAAGTTGAAGTTTCTGTATCGGAGCAGTGGTAAGCAGCCCACACCATCTTGTCACTAGTGCACGTTAAAAGATGCAGTAATTTTGTGTCAGAAAGGAATTATATGTGCCTTATCCTACTCTCTGTGGTCTATTTTTGCCACCTAGTGGTAAAGAGACACAGTGGGGAAAAAAATCAGCACAACTCTGAAACCAGCGCGTTATCGTTATTACTGCACTTATTTTCAGAAGAAGACATTAGCATAACACCAGTAGGAGGGATGTCTATATTAAAGATCCACAAACTGATTAACTTTCAAAAAGTTAAGCCAACAAAGCACTTCAGCGTTAGATTCTTTTTCCACTGGAACAATAGCTATGTGGGTTTTTTGTTCGTGTTATTTTCTTCACTTTTCACCTACACTTATTGAAGACAAGCTGTCAGAAGATCAGCATTTGCTGCCAAATACTACCGAGAAATAACCAGGATATCAGCTCAATATCTGGGGGCAAGGTTTAGCCTTTTAATGGCCAGGCTGTGATAACAAATCCTTTTTGGAGGAGAAAACTACCCTGCTGCACTTCAAAGCATCACCGGGTGTTCATCTCCTTATAAATATGGAGTTCTTTCTCATTTCTAAGTGGAGCAAATTTTCCCTATACAGGATAAATGACCAAGCAAGTTGCATAAGCCTACGATCTCATTCAAATATAAATATCATCTACAATGGAAAGCACTATTCCAGTCCTAACTCTTTCCTCCTACTGAAGCGATGCTGTTTTCCCTTTGACATCTATGAGTAGATTCTATTAGCACAAGGCATCAGCACACTCTGTCTTTGACACACAAAAATTACTGAAAAGGACTTGCTTTCACAGGAAAGTCAGAAGAATGGCACTGAAATCATTCTCACCCTGCCATTCTTGCTCTCTAGGCCCTTTGTCATGGCTTTCCTGAGACAGGCTAAAACAAGAGGGAATTCATGAACCGAACAAGGAGGGCAGAGGACTGGCACAGCACTACGTTAACATCCCATTACGAACACTTGACATCCGATGTCATCTTGAGCAACTTGCTTTTCAAACCTATTCAAAGCGTGCTTCAAGGAAACAAAGGTTTAAGAAACAGGAAGACAAAGACATTCTACACAGCCGGGAGGAAAGGCATCCAAGTAATACAGGAATTTGGTTACAACTCTATTGCTCTTCACTAAAGCCTACTCCAGGTTTTAATATCCAATCCTCTGGACAGACCTTAGAAGATCATTCTCAGTTTTTTAGTGTCTTCACTAGCAACAAAGCCTGGACCATCTATGCACTGGCCAATTAAATACCAGGGCCTGTGCAAGCCCTCCTCAATTAGGGGCAAGATCGTACTCTTGCCTATACTTACTGAGGATTGACACTCCTGGTCATCTTCCTCATAGTCAGGGTTTACCTGATGAAACAGAATCACAGGCATGTCAAAACTAACAGAGCTAGAAGTGGGAAACAACCTCAGCATGATCTAAACTTGCTTTGCAAAGGATGTACTCTACTGCTACAACACTACCAGGCATGCAGAACAAATATACTATGCAAATAGATTTATTCTTAATCGAGCAACTGTCTGTCCATGAATTTAGCAGTAAAATAATCTGCAAACATGCAGACAGATGAAACTTGCTCATGATAATCAGTAAAGGAGCAAGAGGAATAGGAGAGTTATCAAGTTTCACTTTTTTTAAAAATCCCAAATGGAATTTCCAACTAGAAATCACTGACTTGGCAAAGATCTTTTAGAAGAAACACCCTTCTAACCATGGATAAGGTGAGCAATCTCCTCTGTCATATTTTGTGTGATGTAAGAACGTTTTTGTTTTGGCTGATTAGCAAACCCAAGATTTACTGGAAAAGCTCAGTATTGGACCACTATTGAAAAGGATGTGTGCATGTACATGTGACGAAGCATTGCTGCTTTTCCAATCTGCTCGTTAGAGGAGTTTAAAATGGGATATTTAATATGGACTTTTCCCACTGAAAACGTTCTCATGTCAATAGCATGGGCTGAGACAGGCTTTCTGCCCTACTGTGCACTTATACACCCAGGGCAGCCTTTATTTACAGAGGCGTCTGTATTGGTATGTTGGTATATGTATGCTGTGAATTAAGTAAAACTAACTTCAGTAAACATTGACAAGTGTTAAGCAGCAAAACTCACAAAATTATAGCCCTTGGACTTTTTTTTTTTTTTTAAATAAATGGTCTTGAAGTTTTTCTTCATGGTGGAGAGGAGAGATGTCCACTTTGGTGCACAAAACAATTTGTTTTGTGCTTGGACAGCTAAGTGTTACCTGCAGTTCTTACCAGGCTGTCCTGAAGCCCAAATGCAATTCCATTTTGCATTCAGTCCTTCTCTTCTATTAGGAAATCAGTGATTCAAGAGAAACTTGGAACAGTTGACTGAATTCATTTCCAACCCCAAAGGCTCTCAGCTATTTGCAATCAACCCATGTATTTATAAATTCACCCTGATCGTTACTGCCCACATGACAGTATACTAGTACTTAGCACCTATCCTTTGTAGAAAAGCGATTGCCTTCAGAATTCAAACAGAAAGTGCATAAAGCTCAAGGCTACCCCCTGCACAGCGGTGTAATTACACATCCCTTTGACCATGTTTTCTATGTCTAGCCATCCACTTTTGTATTAATACAGGACCCAAGCTTCACTCTCCTCTCATCTGTGTCTATTTTTAGGGTGGGAACCGAGAGATTTTCAGAGGGGTAAAAGGAGGAAGATGCTGTGGAAGGAAAGGCAGAGCTTCTAAACAAGCCCCAACACCTACCTCTGCTGCTAAGTAGTGTCCTGTAGCAAGATGTTTGAACCTGAAAAGGCTGTTCCAGTACCCTGCTCCACCACGACAAGGATCGTGCTGCACTACCTACGATAAAGGGAAACATTAACACTACACATTAGTGACTTGCTGTATTTCACTTACACCTAAGGATGAACATGACAAGGAACTCCAGAAAAGATAAACAACCTTTCATGCGCAAGCAACATGTAGTACACCAAATACTTTGAGCAGACTACAATCAGTTCACTTCAATTTACAAACATTGATTTTCTGCTCATTGACAAGTAACACTCTGCAAAGTCACTGACCACAGCTGGTTCTCCATGAGGAGCAGAGTGGTATCTGGTGGGTGACAGCAGGAAAATTATGGTGCTAGCAGCAGAGAATTAAAGACGGTACACTAGATGTGCATGTGTTGCTAAGTCCTGAAACATGTTTACTAAAGAGATGCAGCAGATCCTTTACCTTTTGGTATAACGAATACTTGGCCTTCTGAAAGCAGGTGAGGGAAGACATCTGGAATTGTTCCAAATGCAGCAGTGTTGTGTAAGAGTATTAGAAGGAAAATATGATGGTCTGCAAACTTCTGTGGAAAGCAGAACCTCCACTCCGGGGGTACATCCATGTACTTATGAAAAACACAGCTGACCTCTGCATTTTGGGGGGGACTACTCCACCTCTGAACTCCTGACATTTATCATTGGGTATCTGCGTGTATGTGAACAGTTACCACAAAAGCCTCTGTTGTAACACGCTCAAATAACACTAATTACAGGTAAACTTGCAATTGAAATGGGAGAAAATGTGCGTATCAAACCAGATGCTTCTGGAAAGACAACAGGAAAATCATCTCCACCACTGCAATTAATTTTATGGATCTCTCAGGCAGTCCACATGGCAGGCAATTAAAATCGTATCTACGTAAAACAACTGGCTTAGTCTAATCACACCAATAGAGGGAGGATATTTTAAGAAGCCAATGATGGCAAAGGTGTTAGTCACTATTTAAAAGCCAAGTACAGTAAAAAATGGTTCAGACAATGCCCAGACTAGCAAAGGGTCGCCATCTCCTATCAAATGAGGATATGCATAATCACAGTATTCCACACCAAAAATAGAATGTTCGGTACACTCAGCAGGACAGTTGAAATTATTAGCTGGTTTTAGATTTCAGTGACTGGTAAGAAAAATGACATCACAGATAGTTCTGTCCTCTTTTTCTGAATAGTCAAGAACCTGTAATTCAGAGCTCCCTGTTGCAGCATTAGAAAGCCCTCAGTTTTGATTTTGCACAGGAAGCACAGCAAGTAAAGGAATTCTAAAGATTAAACTTCAAACACTGGTAAGACTTTCACCTAAAAAAGGAAATCCAGCTAAATGCTTTTTAAAAAGAAACTGTAATTGTCCTTACAAAGCCACCGTCAACCTGCATCACAATCCTTACCTCTACTTCCCACAGTGCTTTTGAGCTGGTTGCAGAAGTGGCGGACTGTCTCCCTGTAGTTCTCAGGAAGACGTGCTGCTTCTTCCTGTGCTCATCACAAGTCAGAAACTTCTCCTGTTCTGCATGAAACAGTCTTACCACATCCCCCTGTCAAAGTCCAGACAGCATGATCAATACAGACATTATGCATCAGCGAACAAGTAAGTTACAAGCAAGTGAAGTTTTGAGTCTTACCCCTTTGAGAATATCATCTTTGTTATCACTCCATTTCATGAAAAGGACTATTTTCCAGCTTGTATTGCAATTCACAGAGTTGACCTGAAAGGAGAAATAAAACGTATTAGCCCCACTGTCTTGTGCCTGCACAAGATGCTATTGCCTTACTGTTTACTGTTTCAACTGAGCACTGCCATCCCCATGGCATTACTCTAAAGAAAGCCATTTCTGCATCTATTCCAGAAAAAGTAGCTGCAAATCTGACTTGTTAGTAAGTCACACATCATGGTGCTATGACTACTGATTTTGAGGAAAAGTCTTATTTCTAACCAGTCAAGCAAGAGAAATCAAATTTAACTTTTTTCAAGTGCCCAAAAGGTGCAAGAAAAGTCTTGTAGATATATTAAGGTGCTGAGCAACAAGATAATGATTCCTAAACACTATTCCTAAACACTAATGAATTTACTGAGGGCTTAATTTTGTTAAAACACAAGTCCTAGCAGCCTAGCTGCGACATAGAGCTTGTAAAGTGGTTCCAAACTCCCGCACTCCCAGCTCTGTCAATCTGCCCTTACCTCATTGCATCCCGGATTATCAACAAGCTGATGACTACTAGCATGAAGAGGCTGGCCAGCATTGACAGGATTCAGGACTACTTTGTCTCCAATGACAACCTGTAGGTAAGTGAAGCATCAGACAGAAATTCACAGTCTGAGAAAGCTTTTTCCTTTTTTTTTTTTTTTTTTTCCTAATGAGAGTGATAGGAGGAAATCACCTTCTTGCAGTTTGGAGAGATGCCAGTCTGAATATGAAAACCAGGATTCTCTTTGCTTCAGAATTTAGCTTTCTATATTCAGTCATTCGGGCAGGGAAAAAAAAAAGCCTATAGTAATGGATCCAGAGGCTTACAGAAGAAATGGTTTACAGTTCTGGTAACAAATTTATCTGCTACTTTCCATTAGTTTCATGGTTAACATTTAACAAGTAATTCTTATGGCAAAAGGTCAGCCAAAAACTCTCCTCCTCTGACAGGCACTTTCATTTGTAATATCAGATTCTAGACCAGGCTGGCATATGGCTCAAGACAAAAGCGTTTTATTACGGACAGTAAAGGTCCTTTTCTTTCCTTCTTCCAGGGTAAAGTCTTACCTAAATTAAAATACAAAACCCTTCTCTGTATTGAAAGGAACTGGTCATTATGATAACGTGTCTGTAATTAGGTAGGATTTAAAAGAGCTTAATAGCCCGTAACTGTATTATCCTGTGCTTTATTGTGGGCGCATGTGTAAAAGGAACAACAGCTACATCAAAATGTATGGGGCTGCTCTACAGGAGAAATTATTCCTACTTGATAAGCTCACGGGATTTAGGTGCCAAATCCATGCCTGGACTATATCACAGAGCATCCTTCAGCTTATTAATGCCTGGTTTGGGGCAGGTAGCACACCAAAATCTCTTGTACAAAGAACCAATTATTTTCTGGTTTTCCCATAAACAGGGCCATTTGGCCTCATTATTACTTCATTCATCATATATAAAATGATGACAAATTTTGATTCAAAACTGGCAATACTGAAAACCCAGATATTATTTGTTCTAAATATACCAAAGGAACTCAACAATTCCTGCCATTTTGAATTGGACAGGGATTGAGAAAGGCTACCATAATTAGGTCTCTTATTCCTTCCAATGTTAAATCATCCCATGTTTCCAAAATACAAGTTACCATAGCAATTTTCCTCCCCCTCCTGACAGCATAGGAAAAAAGTTGTCTCTGCAACGTAAGGCACGAAAAGATCTGTGCATTTCATTAACTGGAAGGCAGACCTCCTGAAACAAGCTTTGCCAAGCTGTGCACAGAACAATACACGAGGACATTCTCAGCACTTACACTGTCTCCAATGGAACGCAGCTTGTAGAAAGGCTGTATGTAGAACCAGGAACCTTCGTTTCCAGCTTCATCCAAGGTCACCCTCATAGCATTCTTCTCTAGCAGAGCTGGTAGCCTCTTATTTACTGTTAAGTATTTGTTACTTTTTAAGTGAAGCAGCTAGAATAAGAATTAGAGTTCAGTTCTAAGAATGCTCATTTTTCCTCCCCTCAAGAAATAGTGAGCATCTATAGGACAACCACAGTATTATATAGGAATCAAAATCAAAGCTAGATGATACATGAAAATATTGATGAATTCATGCATAATTTCACTGGCACTCATTTCAGTAGATATATAGTCTTAGAGCACAGAACATCTTCCACTAATCTAACTGTTCCGTCTCTAGCAGGGGATAAACACTTCGAATTGCCCACGTCATTTTACAGCAGCCTGCTCAGAGTCCCAGAACCAAAAGCTGTAAAATGTAAGGCACTAAGTAGTTTTCCCTGTTCAGAAGGCAGTGGTGTAAAGTAAGGCTGCTCTTATATTACTTTGCTTGGTCTGATTTGTTTAACAGAAAACCCTAGTGCTTTTTTGAAGACTCTCTTCAAAAAGCCCCGTTCTACAACCCTCCACTGCGTTAACAGCTCACACAGACTGCACACATCAGCATGAAACTGCAAGCTGCAACAGGGCACAGACTAGTTCCTTGGCTATGGAGTTCAACCCGTTGCCACATTTCCAGTAACTTCAAATAAATTTGTATAGACAATTTTGATGTTTTTTGACTATTAAAAATAATGGTTACTCACAGTACATTTTGAAAATACACAGTACAGAGTAAAAATACAGGCAAAGGCTTATCACTGCTCTTGGTAGTGCAAATGCTTGTAGTCCTATTAAAATTGACAGTATTTATCTCTCCTCAGATAACTGGAAATAGATTTCTTGCCTCAAACATATAGACCAATAGCACATTTAATTCAACCAAGGCCGATGCTTCTGGACCCTTCCTCAGTTGGGTTGCTCCAAAGCCTACAACTGCTTTGCCAACCAACTACTTGCAATAAAATTCTCATCTGTCCATTCTCCTCATCAAGATGCACTGTCTGTGCCACGTTCCACATGGCCAACTATAATGTAAGCACTAAAAATAAATATTCCCAAACAAATAAATTATACGGTGACCTCAGAGGGGAAAAAGCACAGCTAACCCATAACAAAAAAATGAATCTATCCATATCCTCAGGGAGATCACAGCCATACACCCAGTTCTTGCTTCACAGGATCATACCTCAGATGCTGTCCACCAGGCAAAGCTACAGATTCTCGTCTACGAGTTTCACAAGTTTCAAGTCACATTGCACAGGATTTAGCTTAAACTCCCTCATTCAGCTTGCAAAGATGTTCACGACCTACCTGGATAACGTTGCCATATTGGATCACTGTTCCCAGCAGCTTTCTGTTTTCAGTTTCGTTCTGTTTCTTTTCCAAATCTGCAGCATGCTGACATGAAAAGAGAATAACTCACTTGCTGTTATAAACAGTGTGGCCGAACAACTAAGGTGCTTTAAGAGTATTACACAGAACTGCAAAAAACATGAACATCTGATAGAGCAAGATTTCCTTTTCCTCATTTCCGATAGTATAATTTCCCATTCCCTTTTTCAGTTGCTTAGGAAGATAAAGAACATTTAAATGACGTGTTTTGACTTTGACAAATTTGATAAATAGCTGCTACAGGATGGAAGACAAGGCATTAGAGAACAACAAAACACCTGTAGGGGAGAAGGAGAAAAGGGATGGTACCAACCCAGGCCAGGCAGTCTATATTCCTCTCTGCTGACTTGTATAAAAAATGAAAGGGAAGGACCTCTACTTTGGTTCATTATTTTACTTTGCCAGTATAGGCCCCATTCTTCCACAGTCTGTCTTTTTACGATGAATCTAATCATCTCTGTCACGCAGCAGGATTATTTGGAAGGCATTTACATTTGCCCACTGGAGCTCTAAGTGCACGGGGTGCTGACTTCCAGCATCACAGAGCTCACGCCTCATTAGGTACCACTCAGGGCTGCCTTACAGACTGGCTGTGAAAATACAGCTGTGCACTTCTGCATCATACCAGCACATTAAGAAAAGGAAAAACATATGCAAAACAGAAAAACTAACCCCTATGATTTTTCAATTTAATAACTTAATTTATAACCCGTCCATATAAACCAGCCTGCTCTTCTTACAGTGGCTGACATTTGCCATCTGCTCTACATACTCACTATTCTCTTGTACTTTGTTTTGTTTAAAAACAAGTAAGCTGGTTAGGTTATTTTTAAACCATTTCATTTGGTAAAGAAATTCTCTCCCTTCCCATAAAAGTTGATTTTTTTTAATAAGAAATAATTATTTTAACATGCATCTGGGTAATAGCAATTTAAAACTAGACTTTGTAGGAGGCTAAGCATGAATGTTTATGTCTTGGTTCTCAAGAATCTCAAGGACTGTGCTAGGTCCAATTTCCTCTTTGAGGAAAAGAGACTGCCCACAATTCCCAACTATATTAAGTAGTTACAAATAAGACAAAGCTTAGCTCTTTATTTGCAGTAGCTATCTCTACACTGTTTTAAAGTTTCACCTTCTTCAGCTTACAAAAATTTGCTATTTTTAGGAGTTGTGCTAGGTATGATAAATGGTTCTTTCTCCAGGAGAACCCGGAATACAGTTGCTCATTTAAACTCAAAAATACATTCAGAAATACAATGCAGCATAATTCTTGTTATTGTTATTTTTTTCTTGATTTCACAGGACTCCATTGAAAAAGAATTTATTTAGGTAAGACACTAGCACCCCTCAACTAGCAATGAGGATCACAAACAAGCGGGTTTCTCTGCCTGCACAGAATTGGATGCCACATTTACTGTAAATAAAGAAAATCGTGTATTCATAATTAAGAAAACATAATTAAGTCTTTGGACAGATTTCAGAAGCACATACCAAATCCGACCATCACTCAAGGAAAGCACTTTCTCTGGCCACTAGATGTCAGCTTCTCAAGCAGCACTGATTCTTGATACCAAAGAAAGACAAGTGTCCCAGATTTTAAATCCCTTAAATGGCATTAACTTAAAATAACCTGACCTCAGCATTGAGCGTGCCACAGCAGACAATAAATTCCACCAGCAGGCAAACAGAAGCCAAAAAAGGCAAGTGATGATGAATACATCTCGCACCGCTGATTTTGTTAAAAACTATACGCACTGATAAAGAAGTCTAACCAGAGGCAGAGGTATCTGTTGCACGTGCATGTCTTGGGGGCACAGCCTGCTTCCCCCCAGCACACATTATGCAAAATGCAGGGGGTTTGGTATATTCTAAGGACCAATAAATGACACGCTCTGATACTGGGCAGAAAATTAAGTTTTGATGTATGAATGATGTACATGGGACCCGGTTATTTTAAAGCCATGCATCAGACCCAGGTCACTGAAGACCTGATGTAGCACATCCTCCAGAACAGCTTAGCCTCATGTGGAAGTACTGCATATTGAACCATTTCCAATAAAGCTGTACAGTACTCAAATCCTTTCACCTAATCTAGTACGTGGTTCATGCACGGTGGCACTTCTCTGTACAAACATCCCTCAGATGGGGATAAGTACTGGCAAAATCTAATCCTGGATTGCCAGAGGGGCCCCGCCAGAAACCAGTAAAACATCATCTGAATATTACCGTTCTCAAACCCCTGAGCTGGCACATACTGAGGAAAGAGAAGACAACTTTAAATGACACTAATCCAGTGCAATTACATGGTGCTTTCCTCCGGGCATGAGGCAGTGTTTAGAACATACCTGTCTTTAAAATCCATGAACTCGCACACATACCCTGGAGGCATAAACTCTCCCCTTCCCTTACACACCAGAAAAACAAAAACCAGAATCCCCTGACACTTCAAGCTTGATGGCATGGGCTCCTTTTCCTATTATCATTAAAGGGGCAGGAGAAACACAGCACAAGTGAGGGACCTCTGTGTTACAGCCAGTACAGAAATAACTTTCTCCTTGCCAAGTTAATACTTCTGGGTTATAAAATTATGTTTTCAGAAGCAAAATGAGTCAAACAGCCTTTCTGAAATGCAGGCGCAAGGCAGCCATATGGCAATCAGCAAATGACACTCTCCTACAGGGCCATTTTGTATTTCAGTCTTCAATGAGCTTAATATAGGCTTTAAGAAACTAAAAATATTTAGAATTGTAATTTTGACATGAAGTACTCCAGCTATGTAATTTTAACATAAACACGCAGTTTATTTAACTCTAAAGTCAACAGATGGTATTTAAGTTAGTTGGCTTTTTGGTGTGAAAAAAAAGGAACTCTAGAACCAGCAATCAACTGCCTTACTGGGTTTTCAACTGCTGAACGTCAACATTTTACCCAGAAAAAATATTAAATACTGCAAGCTAATAAGGAAGGAGAGGCTGTCTGGCCTTATAATTAGTCATAATTACCCATCAACCTTTACATGTATCCCAGCAGCAATATTTGTGTGAGGCACCTCAATAGATTTATCAGACTCTCAGACTTATTTAGCTCCTGGCATCTGCCAGCAGGGCTAACGCCCGTGACTTCGTGCACTGAGGCACAACGCCTGAGAACCTACTGCTGCGTAGTTGTTCGAAGGGTCCTGGTTTTGTGCTATTAAAAGCCGCCCCCCAAATGCCCACGGAGAGCACTGCTGCAGTTAGCACAGGTTAGCGACAAGAGCTTGAATTGCTCTCGTGACTCTAACCCAGTACCACACACACTGCGAGCGGACACAGACCTCACACAGCATGCCAGCATAGATCAGAGGATGCCTGTAAGTCACATCCCAGCGAACGTCTCAAAAGGAGTCTGGTGTAGTGATTTTGGTGAACTTCTCTGATATTCCCTCGTTAACGGTGTCAGGTTGATTGGAAGTACTTAATTAAAGCAGTATGGGTGAGAGTGTTTATGATCAACAGCAGCCCGAAATTGAATACTTACGTGTAGCTTATTGAGTAGCACTGCATCTGTTGTGCTGTTAGCTCCTGGCTTTGCTGCTTTCCAGAACTGCTTCTGAGCAGAGTACCGGTTCATGGGACATAGTTTGAACAGGCAATCTATGAAAACAATGAAACAAACAGAGAGTGCTTCAACCAGTCATAATTAGCTGGGCTTTTGCTGCTAGTATTGTCCAAATATTTGAGCAGCAAGGGAAGATTTATGAACAAATTCCAGAAAGCTCTTGATCAGACACATGCTTTTTTGGGCATCAGGAACATTGCCCCATGAATGATAAAAATTAACTGTTGCTGCCAAACATCTGATGCAAGAACAGAAAATTCATCACTTGTCCTGGTCAAAAACCCCACCATACTAAAATGGTAATGCTTCTCGGCGCTTTCCCAGGCAAGCAGATTGATTTTATGCACTTACAACTTCTACTTTCTATACTTTAGCAGGTATGTTGCATCGCCCAATGTTAGTGTTTAGGGCTGTTTATTTTATTTTTAATAAATCAAATCACTTCATTGCTAAGGAAAAGGACGGACAAAGAACTGGAGAAACTTCACAGTAAGTAGCAACAGTAGAAGAAAATACCCCAGACAACAGCAGGGAAGAGGAAAGAAACGTTCACAGCACAGCTCAGAGGTGGCAGTAAACCCCTGGGTGTCAGGTTCTTCACCAAGTTCATTGGCACTGTTTATTTAACATTCTGCTTGGCAAAAGCCAGGAGTTACTGCTGATTAGTCTTATTAGAAACACGTTTTCATATTAAAGAGATGCCAGCTTAGCATCTAAATACAACTAAATTAGCTGCGTTTAGTATTTTTTTCTTCATCTGTTGCTAAGCAACCGTACACACAAAAAATAATAAATTAAGCTATTCAAAGACAGGGCCTGAAGTAGCAGCCTCAAAGTTTAAACAAAGTGCCCCAAATGCCAGGACAGCTGCTCCCAGCCCCTCTCTGCTGGTGGTGTGGAATAAGACTTGGGGCTACTAATTCCCCTCGTACTTCCAAGGACTGCTGACGCACGCTTACAGACAAGCACTGGAACGTGGGAAGCAGCAAGCTACGGAGAGACCAGCCTGGGGTTTTATCTGCTTCACTGGAAGCGTCCCCTGAACGGGGCACTGGGGTGGCCACCTTCACACTGCTCGTGCTTAAAGAACAACGCAACGTGCTGGTGCACTGCCCTCCTGCCTAACCCATCCTCGAGAGCACACCCAGCAATGTCAAACCCCTCTGACAGAAGGGTAAAGGTCTTCAGAATAAAATACTCCTCTAAATGGGCGAAGCACCAGTGGCAGATTTGTCTTTCATCCCGCAGCGAGCCACTGCCTGCCACGCTGGCCACTCACTTGCTCCAAACCACCTCCGCAGGAGGACACGGCAGGAGCTGGGCACGGCCCTGGGACCCCGAGGACACGCTGCACACCGGGAAGGAGAGGAAGAGCCTCAGCTGGGGCAGGGCCTTCAAGTGCATCTGTCTGGAGACACGTCCTCCGCTTGGCTCCGCTCAGCTTATGGCTTCTGAACAACCAGGAGAAGTGGAAACTGAAGAGCAAACTATACTTTCCAGGTATGCTCTCTTCAACACACTTTTCATTTGCAGAAGGATGATTCATCGAGATTGACAGCACGGAATGGGATTCAAAAAGCCACCGCAGACTTGCCACTTTCAGAGGATGCATTGTAAGCAACACATCGGTTATAAAATTTTCTATTTTTGCTTAAACCATCAGTTCACACTGACAGCAATTAACACACAGAACCGCACAGAAGAATTAATTGTATGCTAGATTTAGTCACAGTGCAAGTGTATTTTTTTCAGCCTTTTCAGTCAAGAAAGTTTTCAAGTTAGGCTGAACTTGTACATGGAAAAGTGCCGGCGCCCCCTCTCTTCCCTGGAGCACGAAGGAAGAGGACTACAGGTGTTTGACCTTCTTCAGTGCAACAGGGGAAAATATGATATGGTTTCCTTAGGTTTTCTTCCCAGTTAGAAGACTACAAATCTAAAAGATTCTTTAAACAAGTATTAGGAAATCTATTTCTCAAGTGGCTGAGGAGATGAACTCAGCCTTGTTTGCCATCCACCTTACCACGACCCCCAGAGGCTGGTGAGCACAGCATGCATCTTACCATGGATCAAACTTATGGCCAGAAAGCTTTTACATCTCCTGACCCCCCGGGCTTCTATGTTCACAAAAATCATCATGCAAGTGCGTGCTAGCTGAGTACCACCACGGGCTGAAGTCTGCAATCCACAGAAGTGATGGCTGTGTAATACAAACCAAGTACTCGTCAGACGCAGTACGTAGGGAAGGTGGCTCAGTTTCTAACAGATCCGAGATGGAGGCACAGTAGTTGAGTTGCCAGCAGCTGAAACAACCCGCTCCCTGCTCTGGTCACGGATTCAGGGGAAGGCTGATAAATAAAAGCTATCACCGCAACGTAATCTCATCGTACTAAACAGTGCTCGCTGAACTTTAACCATGAAGGAATGCGTTTTGTTTTCAGATCTTCATGATATATGGGAAAAACGTCAGTCGCACACTGAGTCAGCAGGAAAATAAAGCACCCGTAACGGCTGATGAAGTGGGGACACGTCGTCAGGCACCAACTGAGCAAAGTCCTGCAGGAAAAAAGCGGCTGGGTAACTGTGTATTAGCTCATCGCACACATGCACACGGGTAATGCATGAAGTGATACGGACACCTACTAAACAGGCATTCCCATGTTTCCAAGCTAAATGTTGTTCTTTTGCCAGCACTTACTTTGCCTTCAGAAAAGGGGCTTAGTGCAGGATCGTGCCCCGCAGCCACACACCCAAGGTCTCGCTGTCGGGACTCTCAGATCCCCACAGGGGCCTCTGCCACCTGAAGCTTGCTGAAGTATGCCAGGAATGCCTGCTTACCCTCTGCATGTACCAGCAGCGCAGAGGAGTAATGAAAGGATGCTAGGAACACTAGAAAATTCCAAGTTCTGAAGGATCTGGGGATTCACAAGAGAAACCTGCCAGCAAGATTACTCCAGCTGCAATACCTTCTACCCCCTGCTCCTCCTGCTCTCATCTCCCTCTCCCTTTCTCTTCTCTTGTGCTAGACCTGGCTCCTTTCCTACCCAGTCCCGGTCTCCCGACGTGCAGCCTTCCCTTCCAGCCCCAGCCCTCCTGTCCGGCCAGATCCTGCTTTCATCCTGAGTGACGTATCCGGCCCCCACTCAGTTAATCCAGCCTTCTTTTCCCCCGCATCTTTGCCACGACAGTAAAGGGCAGGTCCCCACCGAACACGTGAGGGAGGAGGATGCTTTACCCAGATAATCAGGACCCGGTTGAAGGGCCATACCATGGTGCTCTCACACACCATCAGCAAGCCCCCTGGGGGTGCTGCCCCGGACAGCTGGCCCACAGGCGGACCTGGGCCATGGGGGGCACGGGTACACGCACAACTTTTGCTGTCATAGCTGTGGTTATCAACAGAGTAGTACAAGTCAGGAATCCAGACTTCATCCCCCATAGTCAGGGTCGGCATAAAAACCCTGGAATTACCAACATCAGAGGTCTTGATTCTGTGCCCAGAAAAACCTCAGGCTTTGGCATGGGGGAAAGGAAGGCAGGCAGTTGTAAGAATGGCAACAACCTGCTCAACGTTTCCCTCTGGTCTTTACTACTTGGACTAAGTTGTAAAATTGTTCAGGAATTTCAAAAACATTGGGGAAGGAGGGTTACATTTCTTCTCTCTTTGTTCCTAGGCTGCGAAATATTTTGGAGCCACAGAAATTGCTTGGTGGCACACGGACCTTCTTCACACCTCCAGAGTTTGTACCATCGATTGCAATCACACCAACACATTTGCCTTGTTACGTGTATGTTTTATCACTAAGATCAATCAAAAGAATTCAGTGTACAACAACCATTTCAGGAAAATTCTTGAAAAGCCGTGATAAATCCAAAACATCTGTTGGGTGCCTTCGCTTGCTTCCACAAGTGATAGAAGAGCCAAACGAGCAAGAAAACTGCTGAAAAGGTGCCAGGTTTTGCACCTTTTGTGCCCCCTCCCCAAGCATTCCATCAAAGATTATACTTTCAGAATTTATTCATTTTTTTAGCAACTTGATTAAAATTTGCATGGGAGTTTCAATAGCATTTAGGTAGGATGTTAATATTACTGTAAGAGAAAATGGAAAACTTGCCCGAATTGCAAGCATCTGTTGGCAGAGAGGCTGGAATGACTTGGAGAAGCAGGTGTAGTATTTCAGAGCCCACCCAAGACAATCATTTGCTCTCATCTCAAGCCATACAACCTGAACTGAAGAACGCACGTGCAATCCCCCCCTTCCCTTGGGAGGGTTTCTCCAGCGCTCGGTGCACTGACAGATGTCATCGTGCCAAACCCACCCGCTGCATGTGAAGCTCGGGAAGTTGCTAAAGTGCACCGCTGGCATGTACCACTCCTCGTGGTGCCTGAGCTGGTCAGCGTGGGTGGCAGCCAGACAACAGCTACCGTGAAGGCTTTCCTCCTTCGCTGCGCTAAGGGCACGACCAGCTCCCATCAGTTTGGAGTCACGGTTGGCGATTTGACTCTGCCGTTCCCCAGCGTCTCTCGATGACCCGGCAGCGCTGGTCACCTAAGCCAGGCCGGCTGTGCAATAAGCCGATCACTTTCTCCAAGTCTCTCCTACTTTAAGTTTACCAGATCTTCAGTCTTTTCTGCAGTTTGACGATGTAGGCATCAGATATTTCAGTGGCAACAAGAAGGTGTTTAATGATTTGATTTTTATAACACAGATCTGGACTTCACAGTAAGACAGGTGATACCCTTCTCACAGGTCCTCCTCCAGGGTGCTTCCACCTGAGGAAGGGCTACCCAGAGGAAGATACTCAACGAAGTCACTTACAAAACCTGTTGAATATTTAACAGCAACACTTTCTTACTTGAGAAAAAAAATGATAAAACCCAACTCCTTTTTGCCCAGCAATACTAAAATTAAATGAAAATTAGCAGCTCCCCATTGAAATTTCGCAGCTCTCTTTAGTCTTCTCTATACTTAGATACCCGACATTTCCCCCAGGGTCAAAGCCCATGGTAGAGGATATAATAAAAGTCAGTACGCTTATAAGAATAACAAGAAAGACGAAGAGTTAACGTAGCTGGCAATGATGGAAATATTCTCAACACAAGCTCTCCACATTGTATTTATGGAAGTTTCACCGCCTCAATGCCCTCACAAAGACGGTAACACTCCACACGGACACAGGTTATTTCATGGCTCTTTTGTGTTTAAGTGAAATCTTTTCAAGCAGGAGGTACACAGAATAATGAAGTCTCCATATATTCAGTCACCGGCAAGTTTTGCCTTCCCAGAAGGCCCTGCCCTACTACGTTGTCTATTTCTGTACTTGCTTTTTCTGATGTTTAAAATGAATAGATGACAGCCTAAGAGGTTCAAAGAATATAGAACAAAAGCGGCTACAGAAATGTGTTGATTATTAATCATTCCTGCATTTCCATAAAGAGGGAGAAAAAAGAACCTGATCCACTGAAATTACTGTCTTTGTGATGAGAAGACATCTTTTCATTTTCAATTTGCAGCGAAGGAGCTTTGCTAGGAGTACAGCAGCTCATTGCCAAGATGCACTAAATGCTTGACCTTCCATCCCAGCAGAGCCCGCTCCAGCAGCAGCTCCAGCAAAAAAGGCAAAAAAAAAAAAAAAAAAAAAAAAAAAAAAAAAAAAGCCTGAACTGTGTACGATTTGCCAAATAAAAGACCATTAAAATCTCCTCCCATGTTGCCAACAGCTCTGTCACACAATCAGGGAAAATAACAAAGCAGGTCAGAAGGACATCTGCATGCCCAGCTCAGAGATCTCACGGTGACCACCTATGTCACTGTCACTCCGCACCAGCTACGTGACAAAATACATTCGAGGTTCCTGCTGCTGTGACATCTGCTGCCTCCCTTCTGCACGGCGTTGCATCCTGCCTGCTACAAGAACTTTGAATGCTTTTCTTTCTCAAGCACAACAAAAGAAAAATCACCCTTGCAACCAACATTTAAATGAAAGGCTGCATGAGCTATGATCTAAATGTATTTTTATGTTAAAATAACCACCCTCCATTCACATCTGCGAGACATTAGGGCAACCACCCTGTTGCCACTGTACTCGTTTGTGCACGGCTCTGCCGATGGAAATCACTACTTCATTTTTTCAAGCTGTAACAACATAGGAAATAATGTAATTATTAACTGAGAGCTGACACACACAACCAGACAAAGGAAGGGGGCTAGACCAGTGATTTCAGAGAAGAAAGACACACCTGGAAGATGGCCCCTGAATATCAATGCCTATTAAATCAACAGCACTCATTAATACAGCATTCCTTAGAAAGCAATGGTGTTTAAATGAGACAAGACATGGCCCCGCACCACATTAAGTAATTTGAGGATAATAAACAGCATGCTTACACGCACAGCATGGCCACATTCACTGTGGGATAAGGCTATTTTTCAGCAAAAAACGAGTAAGGTAACCTCATTCTGACCAGGAAGAGCAATGCCAGCTCCCCAGCGGCAGGGAAAGGAACCTCACGGTGCTCTGCGCACACTGCCCTGCCTCCAGGTGCACTGAGAGCAAACGCAGAGACAGCTCCCCATGGTACAAGCAAAAACCCTCCAGAAGCCCTCAGAGACCACAGCGGTGACCAAGTGCCCCCAAACTACCAAACGACTAACAAGAGAGAAACACCTCTGGGTAAACATTTTAGGTACCGAAGAGTTGAGGATACACCAGTGTTTGTTTTATTTCTGCATGTAACCTCTTCGGTCTCCTTCAGAAAGAAAGCTGCTACTCGAAAAGAGAGAAATATTTAGACACTGCATATACAGGCAGCTCCAAAAGGAAACATTTGCAGGAAAGACCAGATACGTTTCCCAGTCTCTGGTACGAGCAAGGCTGAGGGAAGGCTCTGTGAAAACGCAAAGCCACGAGGGGCAGCAGCGCAAGCAGAGGGAACAAAAAGCCAGCTGCACTCAACTACAACTTCTCCCATTTTTTAACTGCAACTTATCCCGTTTGACTCCAAACTGGCAGCCTCCTCGCAGCTGAGGGTGGCACCACCATGGACTTGTCCCCCTGGGAGGGTGACCAGGGACACGCCGATGACACAGCCCCAGTGGCTGTGCCGGGTATCCTGGAGAGCATTAAGGAGCCGCTCGTATCTGCAGGCACACAGGATTCAGACCAGGAGAAGCTACTTGAATTAAGCTAAGAATCATCTCAAGGATCTTTAAAAACAGTCAGAACACCAAGGTGGCTCCTGGTGAGTGAAAAATACAGGCCAGAAAAAACTCTGCGTGTTGAGGAGGGGGGAAAAGACGAGGCAGAAGCCCCCACAAACGCCCCAGAGAAGAGCTCACAACTGCAGCCATCAGGCTGAACGCATCCAGGCTCTCAAGGAAAGCTACTGGTTCCAGTGAGCGTTTTTACTGTCTTAGCTCATCTCTGTCTCTGGTCCAGCACGAAAGAAATCCTGCACCAGGGGTGAGCCTTGCCAAGAGGCAAGTCTGGAGGCCAACCCCTCCCCTCTCCCACAAGCACCGAAAATTAAGTTTTACACGCTGCAAGGAGCGGTGTCATACTTTATTCGAAGAGAACTCAGCAAGCTAACATACGTAAGAATTGCAGAAACATTTTTAAGTAAACTGTCTTGGCTCTAGGCTTTGTCACAAGCTGGAGAGCTGTGCTCTTCTCTCAGGAAGCCATCCGCTATCTGCCTTTTTATAGTTTACATGAAAAATCCCACTGTGAGGCACTAAAACACAGATCCCAGCACATGAGCCTTGGGACAGCCTTCCTCAAAACCTTTGGGTCTTTCCAGCATCCATCTGCAGCATTTTATGGCAGCAGTAAATCAAAGCACGATCCGCTGGCTGTATTTCGTCTTCTTTCAACTGCTCACCCCTTGGATTTCATTTTCACATTTGCTTCTTCACTTGTTCCTGCTTTTCCGGAATAAAGTTCCTGCTCAAAATGGGTCAGGAAGCGGGGGCAGGAGGCGGGGAAGGGCTTGGACGGCTCGGTGCAGGAAGAACAAGCCGTAGATCGAGTTACAGGCACCAGCTGAGAGCATCGCCCGAGCGGTATGGAAAGAATATGGCTCTGCTGGGAGACGGCGCTGCCGTGACGGGCCGGCGTAGTAAGGGCTGCTTGCAGTTAAGAACAGTTTGCGTGCGCTGTAAGAGACCAGCCACACAGCAGCACGGAAAGCAAAAGGCAAAATTTTCAGCTGTTCCATGAAGTAACTCGATTTCCAGCTTTTAAATGCATTTGGCTTGGAAGAAAACTCACGTTGCTAAAAAAAGAAGTTTGAGGGGCATTAAATAATTATTTGATAGTGTTACTGGAGTCTAGATTAGAAGAACTGAAGAAATAAAACTGAATTCAGTGCTTTAATTCTTCTTATGCTAACAAACTGCTTGGGAGACTTTGCCTGAAACGTTTGTTGGTTCCTTTCCTCCACTGCCTGCTGCCCTCCCGATTTTTGGCCCCACTGCCTTCTGCACGAGTGCCAACACCGCGGATTCACCACCGCTCTGGAAGACCCTCAGAAAGCTGACCCAACCCATCCCTCCCCCTGAAAGGCAGGGCGGACCGTGCCTGCTCCATTCCTGACACAGCTCCTAAGGTGCTGGTTCCAGTGCTCTGCTACTTCTGTACCTAAACCACTCATTTTTATCACGTGAGCCCCATGCCTCCTTCCCCTTGGCAGATGTGAGACCAGAACACCCTCTCTCTGCGGTGCTTGCAGGCTCCTGTGCTGTGGCCCCACAGCCATCAGAAGGCAGGAGACCAGAGCTGTTCGGGACCATTCCACCCTCTGGATTTTCTCTCGTTGGCTCCTATCTTTAAGTACGAGGTGCACCACTAAGCAAGACACTCCTCTTGAGGCTCTGCCAGGAAGTAAAATTGGAAAAAATAATTACTTACTATGTCTTTTGGCAATGTTTCTTTTCATATATTCCAAGGCAGCAATTGCACTTTTTGTAACAGCGCGGCACCGGCTCCTCCTGCTCAAACCGTGATCCCTATAATCCCTAGCCCCACTCCCAGGGAACCGCTGGGTTTGCCTGTTCTCCTCCTCCCCGGGTTCAGTCAGCTAAGTGCAGCCTTTGACATATGCCCCCACTGAACTGCAGTGACATTTTTCAAACCATTTCTTTGTTTTTCAAGGTAATTCTGAGTGTAAATTGAGTAAATTCCCAGGTTTTCTTCTCCGTGAAGCTTGCAGGAGACAGCCAGCTGTGCAGCTGCAATTACCAGCAGCACGGCAGCGTTCACCCGGAGCTAGAGTAGGACACAGCATCACAAGGCATGTGCTGCCACACGGATGTCCAAACTCCCAGTAAACTGGTTATAGGTGGACTTGAGCAGCGCTGTTTCAAGAGCTTAGCAAAGCAAAGGGAAATGCAACAACAACAAGAAGCCAGACCTGCCTTAATTACAGGAAACAACACCCTGGAGTTGAGCAGAGCAGCGTCATGCTGCTGAACTGCGCTGCACTCTCCTGCACATGGAGTAAAACTCCAGCATCCCCATCCATTTTCCCAGCCTAAAGGCCTTATTCCTCACTTTCCGTTCCCCTGCTTGGCCTGAGCCTTTCACCTCACTTGCTGAGGCCCTCTCCCTCTCTCTACTTTAAACAGCCGCCACCCTGCTGGCGGGGGACCAGAGGTGCTCTTGCTGAAGCCTCTCAAAGGATGCTGCTCAATCTGTCCCAGCTCACTCCCGCGCTGCACGCCACTCCCCTTCTCAGGAACAGAGCACAGAACACGCCAACAAATCATGCAGCTAATTAAAATTTGGCTGAGCCCTCCATAACGTAGTCTTAGCACTAAAGATCGCACTCCGGCTGTCATTTTAAAAAGCAGATTATGCTGACAAGGGATACACGGCAAACGCAAGTGCTGCCATATATTGCATCTGCCCCAGCTGCCTGCAGCAGCACACCGGCATGTCACGGCGCAGGGTAAAACATCTCAAGCACTTCTGAAACGTGAAATATCCCGGTTGGAGCAGAAGAGCTGAGCTGTGCCAGCACTGCGGCTGAAACGCAACCTAGAGCTTCACAGATCAAAAATGAAAGTGGAAAATAGTCCCTGCAGGCGTAAAGCAGCCCCTTGCAGGAACAGCCCCGCAGCACTGCTTCACCAAAAAAGGCAGGAGAGAGCTCAGCGCCAGAGCAGCCCCGCGCTGCACGGGGAGGTCGGACAGCTGGATCGCAGAAAGGCCGACCAGCCAGCTTCACCAGACCGGATTGCAAATGGGAAGAACAAATGTTCAGAAACCAGGAGCGGAAGCAGAGCCTGCCAGCAGAGCTCCGAAGGCATTTATCCCAGCCTGCGGGATCTACATCACATTCCTACTGGATTTTTTTTATTTTCAATGCAGTGCCATCACGCTAAGTAAGCGACAGAAGCACCATATAGGTTATGTCTGGATAGAGATGCCATCGGGGCACCTGGCGTGCTTGGCACTTCAGTGCAACGAGCATGCAAAGGAAAAGCAAATCCTACACTGTGTAGGTGTCCAGTCTCTGGACTGAAACACTGAACTCACCCCGCTGTACAGAGCTGCCCATGTGCTACTGCAGGAAGACGAGCAGAGCTGTAAAGCTGAAGAGAATATTATTCATTTGTTCAACTTCAAAAGTGGCTGAGCTCTTTTCCCCCTTTTTAAAACACAGCTTTCGATTTATTTTAGCCTGCCCTACTACTTCATGATCTTCCAGCAAAGAGACTCAGAACATGCTGTCATCTGTCTTTAAGGGATGTTTCATACAGGCTCCGAACGTAAAGCTTTTGCAGAAATAAACACCCTCTGTTAACATTATCTTTCAATGGATACAGCAGCTCCCAGGACTCTTCACTTTACCACCAGAGGTACGATGTCCCTGGACAGCAGACTGCAACAGCTTGCAGCAGGAACACTGACATTTCGTACAGTAAATCAATGAGTTAAAAATACCCTTAAAGGGAAGCATTAGCTGCATTTCTTTAACTCCTTGTGCAGCTAAGCAGACCTACAAGTTTGGTTTTAGATGCCATAATGCTACGTGACAACACCTACTTTTTTCCCTGAAATCTTTTGAGATGGGAAACCCAAAACCAGCATTATGCTGATACGTTTGTAAGCACATGCAAGCACTGGACCTCAGGTCTTTTCATCCCTCTGTCGCAAGGCAGAGAGGGGCCTCCTCTGCCCTCGGGCACTCCACTTTTGCAGTATTTGACTTTCCAAATCTGTAACAGTCACATCAGCGCTCAACCAAAACCAAGCAAGGAGCGTCCACCTGCATGCTCAACCCTGAATGCTGCCTGCTTCCTAAGCCATTTTCTCATCAAGAACACAATATTTAATTGCCATCGAATTTCAAAGCCTATTAATTGGCGCCTTCTCACAGTCTGTGTGAATCAACAGCTCCATTCATTGCAGTCCCCTCTTCTGCCAGCTGCAAAAAGATGAGATCTGCACATGAGCGTGGTGGCTTCTGGCACTGGCAGCTGGGAGGCCTTCCCAGCACCACGACGAACTGGAGATCAGGAGGGGAAAAAGCAGAGATTAAACCTTTACCTAGCTACTGCTAGGGCCCGGATGAAGCTCTCCCTTAACACTGAAAGTAGGTGCTTTAAATCAAAATGTGTTCTGCAGACTTGAGTTGATACTTGCAGTAGAACTGAAGTGTAGCCCAGGGACCACAACAGCAGTATACCGGGCACTGGCATCGCGGCGTGACCACAGGCATCTCTCTGAAAAGTCTAGAGGAAATAAATTTATTCAAGCCACTTCATGCTACATCTATTTTTAAAATTTCCTTTTACACAAGCATTAGTTTTTTTCAATGTTTTAGGCCATCTTTCAGCTGCCTTATTGACATAACGATAACATATCAATCAGTGCAAAAGAAAAACGGATTGAGAAGTGATGGATGGGCTGGCGAGAGCTATTAAATAACACCAGCTGCATCGCTGTCTGAACACATCCTACACCAACATCAGCACAGTCAGCAGAGTCTGGATCACGAACACCACCTTTCTCAGTAGCCTCAAAGCAGCGACAACCTTAACAGTTCAGAAAAACACACTAAAATCTTCTAGTATTGCTTGCTCCTTTCTCTTTTGCTTTGATCACTGTCTTTTTTCCCACTTTTACTTGTCTCATAATTGTATTAAAAACGTGTCCTGGTGTCAATGGTCCAGCCTGTACATCTGGATCTACATCAGGTTTATGCCCTACTCACGGATTAATATGAGATCTTTACATGAGATCTTGGCATTCGGAAGCAGCAGAAGCATTGATAAGCAAACAGATGATATCCAACAGATACAACAGCATGGCCATAAACCAGTCACTGTGCAGAGTGAAGCACGGTGACAGTGCAGGCAGACAAAACCCTTCGGCAGGAAAGGCTGGGACAGCCTGAGGTGGGACCTGGGGTCAGGGCAGCCCCACGCGAGCACAGACCACACCACATTCCAGAGGCAGACTAACACCGCTGGTTTCACAGACGTGATGGAGCGTCTTCAACAGTTCCGTGGCCCTCTCCTGCTCTGCTGGAAATCGAACAGAGCTCACAAGAACTGCACCAGCAGTGATGTCCGGGTGCCTGTGCTGTTTCCAGCTGCTACCAAACTTCCCTTGGCAGGGACAGCTAACAGCACGAAACGCCACTGTCTGATGCCAGCCCTTACGCTGAGGTCTGAAACAAAGCTTGCTAGGTTTATGACTTCAAAGGGAAAAGTCAGTCGCAGGCGTTTGCACTTAGCTATTTTCATCATCCAGGAATAACTTTTTACCACACGGATACTAGCGCTTGCTTTGGGAAAAGCTGGTGCCTCCAGCCTCGTGAAGCAACACGCGATTGCCGTGCTGTGAACTGGACACGGGTGGGAGAGGTGGGCTGCGGGCACTCGGCTGTCAGATGCTCAAACACCAGATTCCGCCTGGGAGTTCAAATTAGAGACTATCACAACACATCGTAAACAAGACAGACAAATGCCATCTGAAGGCTTAAGCATTGAAATTGCACAGCACTTTAATTAAACATTTGAATCCGATCCAGAGGTAACTGATACAAGTAGGACCCAAGCTCTCCTCGAAACCCATGCAGATAAGGATGCTTTGTGAAACAAAAATCTAAGTGACAAAGATGCGCAAGGTTGATTGTCAGTGATTTTCTCAGCTGTTAGATCTGGATGAGCACCTGGGACTTTCCTCATCAACTTTCAATTTTAGTAAGTCACTCAAGGTACGGAAAGGAAGTCACCAGAAGCAACGACTTCAATTTCCTTTTCTGGCACGTCTCTGGATTTTAAAAGATGAATGTCCAGATACCAAGCACGTCTCCTTTCTGCCCTTTGAAAACGTTCAGAAAGCCCACAACTATGCCACTCAAATACACGAATGGCACACGTAAGAAAAACATTCAGGCATGAATTCTGAATTTTCTTATTAAAGATCAGAGCAGTAGTGATACTCCATTAAGCTAAATGAAGAACTTTTCTTTCTTTTTTCCTTTAAGGGCTGTACCATTAAAAGCAGGACTTGTTTAAACAACGCCTGAAGGTGCACAGGATGGCCAAGGCAACCCTGACCAAACCCAAGGCCCACCAAGCCCACCGCACGCTAGCTCTGCAGTCTCTCCCTTCCCAAGCAATGCAGCGATCGATTTCCTCTTGAGAAGACCCACCCGACGTGCCCTCAGTGCCCCTCCACATCGAGGCACGCGATGCCTGACAGCAAGGAGCTCCTGGGGCTGTTTAAGAGCAGAGTCGTGGCGTTTCTCTCCCGCTCTCCTCCCCCAGCCCTCCTCCCGTCACGGCCCCGCGGCAGCTGGCTCCTGCCCACTCCCCCCCACGCTCCCCTCCATGGCAACACTCCTGTGGAAGGGAATTGTGGAGAGCATGAATATCGGATTATTTCTGCCTCCTCGGATCGAACACTGGAGTGATGCTTGCAATCAAGAGCCATTGCGAAGGAAGATGTCCACTTCAGCAGTTCAGTCACACCGAGCTTTGAACCGAGGGGTTGGACCAGCTCCAAACGAATCTGACGAGCTGCTGGGCCACGGGCTTGCAAGCAGAGGAAACCTCCACAGGACGCCACCTGCCAAACCCAATCTCAGGCTATTAAAGAAGTCACCGGGGAGGTCACTACCCCTTACGGACGGTTTATTCCATTACTCATCATACTTCCTTTAACCACCACAAGTAGCTGTTCACTCTCACCCACTCCTAGCTCTCAAGCTCCTTTCCTCTAAATAAAGATATATTGCAGCCCTACTCCATCAAAGTGGGGGGTTGACATAGTTTCTTCCTATACAATCTACGATTTTTGTTTCACATATATTTGTACAAGTTTTGCTGAGAAATTCACTTTGATGCATACAGAAGCATCTCTCACCAGGCCACCCAACTTATTTTGCAAAAGCCCTGCCCAGAACCAACTCTCTCCACATCCCCCCTACCACGAGAATATGACACAAAGCATCCAGTCCTCTCCTCAAAAGCATGCTGTGCTTTACCGAGGAGCACAGAGCAGAAACACAGGGGAATTTGGCTGAAGGCAGAGCCACAAAGACGAGCCATTCAAGCCTGACACAAGCGAGGATGTCCACAGACTCTTCTGAAGCCCCCGCCTGACCAGCAGGCAGATCTCAGGAGGCCAACGCCCTGTTCTTTTCTCCTGGTTAGCTGAGTCAATCAAAAAAAATATTCAAGGAACTTGTTTTCAATTCTTCAGCAGAGATCAGAATAACCCAGTATTACATTGCAATAAACATTAGACAGCACTGTTTATGGAGCAGTCACTTTCAAATGGGGGAAAAATCTAGATAAACATAACTTTGCATTTGCAAAACAGTAAGTATTTATAAATAAATGTCCTCCTTTCTACTTACCAGTATCAGGGTATGATGCCTTTACAATTCTTTAAAAATCTAAATATTTAAATTATGTCTAAAATTAGCATGGTGCAAGAAGATGCTTCCAATAATGTAGCCACCAATAAAAATCATCTTTGGAGGTGGAAGAATATCTTAGGGCTTCCAGCAAGAACCACATGCTAGCTGAAGAGACATTCAAAGTAGCTGAGTCACTGTGGTTTTCTGAAACGAGCCTTTAACTATGACTTGAGGGAAAGAACATTAAGTGACAGGCACTTCATAATGAGGGATAAAAGTTTTTTTCTTTTAAAGTTACTGGGTTTTTAAGGCTAAGGCTGCAACTCATTTTCCTGCCACTTTTTTTTCTTTTGAGAACTTTGATGTCTAGATCCCAACACGATGTTTAATTTTAATCCAGTATTAACCATAATTTAAGCTTTGCACAAATATCACAATGCCCTTCAGAACAGTTAACTGTTTGGTAACTAGAGGGATATGGTCTCAAAGGTACCTCTGGGGGTAGGACTTTGGCCTGAACAGGGAGCATAACAGTCTGTAGCTGCAGACTTGTGTCACTAATCTGAGGTTTTAGTAACCCCTCTCTCAACTTTTAATGACCTGCCCAATTAACAAACCCCTCCCCATTACCTTCAGCTGTGGTTTTATCCATATAGGAGTGGCAGGCCATTACAGCAATGACCAGGCTCACTATACTTACAAAACCACAACAGAAACAAATCCAGTGCTTTCTGCACAGCAAGGGAGCACCACAGAAAATAGAAACCTATACATTAGGAGTAAAGGGAGAGCAAGGCACAGCAAGATGGAATTAGCTTTGCATGATAAGCTCTATTCAGCCCTTTCCTAGTTATCAGACATTTTGTGCAGGAACAAACCTAGCAAAGGATCACAAAGATCCTCAGTACAGCACAGATGTACCCATAATTTTAGATGTAGAGCTTAGGGATATGGTTTAGTGGGGACTGTTAGTGTTAGGTCAGAGGTTGGACCTGATGATCTTGAGGTCTCTTCCAACCTAGAAATTCTCTGATTCTGTGATAATGAAAGCTTTAATACAGAAAGCTGGAAAAAAATTACTTTCTGAGAACAGAAATGTTCTCTCCCCAAAAATATCTGAAAAATACCTTTTCAGTTTTTTTTTTTTTTTTCCTAAGAACTTCTATAGTTTCCCCACAGCTTTCATTTCAGAACTTCTCTATTTTCATATTCTTTTCAATAGAGGGTTCTTGGAGAAGTTACAAGAACATAATATTTCTCCAATTCTATTCTGAACATTCAGTAATTCTCTGTAACGTAAAGGATAAGAACCCCAGTGAACTCCCCATCTTCTCAAAGCCTGCAGAAAGCCTTTCCTCTCCCCCTGTTACTCCCTCTCCCCCCCTGCTTGCCCACATAACCGATGCTGCTTCGGCGCGTGCAGGCAGAAGTGAACTGCAGCACCTCTCTGGAAACGCTCTGCCGTGCCTGCCTTCACTTCTGCCTCAATTCCCTTGGGCTGTGGCCCAACTCCACGGCCACCCTAGAACACTACCCCATTATAGGGCCGCTTCCTCACAGCCCTCAGGAACCGGACTGCCACTGCAAACCGGCCTGCAGTCGTTTCTCGGGCCTGTTCACACCAACTGAAATGGGTTTATCCTCAACACAGCTGCAGGGTTTTCCCTCCACCAAACAGTTCGTGGAAGTCAAGCACTAATTACTCACATTTGTGCCCTGTTGTGAAGCTGTTTTTGGCTTTCTGTGCTAGCCACGTGCGCTCAAGGCCCTCCGAAGTGCTATTCAGCACCACGACTGTGAAGACCGAGAAGCTATGGTGATAGCTAACGTCCAAGCTAAATACTAAAAATAAATAAATATGGAAACACCCTCTGGATTTTTGCATCAGAAAAATTAGAAATGAAACGTCAACCATAATATCAAGGTTAAAAGCAGCTGAAGGACTATACTAGTGGATATTCATTACACAAGCTGCGACATTTCAGTATAAAATCCCCTATTCATACAGTGTACTCCCTTCCCTTGCCATTTAAAAATATGAATATTTTGTACATACACACAGCCCAACCTGTAAGGAGACAGGAAGGCAAACTTAAATCCCAAGGAGCTCTCTGCAGACAAATTCTGGTCCAAATGCAGAATTGTCACCTGTCAAGTTGTCGCACAGTTCAGCATTAATGCTGTGGTCTACAGCTTATTGTAGGAAGGAGTAGGGCATATTGAACCAAGATCAAGTTGTCAGCCTTCCCCTTGCGAGGTCCATTTGCTGCTCTGTATGAATGGGAAGCAGGCGCTGAAGCTACCGCCCCACAGATTATTTAACCCAAGTCTCCACAAAGCAAAAAAGCTTTAAGCACACAGCTGATAGCATATGGGAAGAACTACATATTTGGAATTAAAACTTGTAAATCATATTTGGAGGATCTTCCCCCTGTTGTCATTCCTCATGACCAAGGCCATCTGCCTGACAAGGAGTAGGAGGGAATAAATTCTCAGCTTATTTTAACACTTGTCAATAATAATGAAGAGTTGTCTTTAAGATCTATATTGCCTTCAGATTTATCCTCCAGCCCTTAAGACGCTTGCTTATAGCATGCTGGTATTCCTATTTAGCCAGTAAGCACTTTGCAGCAGGGAAAGATTAATCTCGTACGTATGGCTCAGCACTGAGCACACGCAGTCACCATCCCGCTTCCGCAGCCAAGTGCTCCTACAGCACCCACTGAAGATGCAATTTTTGTTTCCCAGAAAAATTTGCTGATATTCTCCTGCAGCCCAGTACTTTCAGTTCTTATCAGCTTTCTAGCGTCACTTTGCTCTCATCACGTAGTATGGGGATAAAATACTTGCTTTTTAATCAATATCTAAAATGCACTTTTGAAAGGCAGAAGCCAACACAACCCCAACAGCAGGCTTACAAATCTGTTTGCTCCAAAATGCATTTTTGCTTAATACTGGAGTCGAGACATGGAAAGTCAAAGGCAGACGGATGCCTTTGACAGGAGCATCTATTTAATTGAACAGGAAAAGGCTGTAGTTGAGTCTGCTCTGCAGGTGCTGAGCCCATTCTCGACCAGCAACAGACAAACCCACCACGCTGTTCTTTGACCCTTCTCTGAAACCTTTGGTGCTGATTAATACAAACATACGTGCAGGACTGATGGGAGCATTCATCAGAGCAATACTGCAGTTTTTGCTTTTTTTTTTTTTTTTTAAAAAATAAAAAATAGCAAGGAACCAAAAATCCAACTCAATCCTCTCTCCGGCCACATTCTGTATCCCAGACTATTCAGGCTGTAACAATTCACTCCAGAGTTTTGCAGGGAGGGGAGTAAACATTTCCTCTTTGCACATAGATCCCGGTTACATTCTAATAATACTGAGATTTATTCTTGTTTCTTTGAAAATAAAACCCAGCTTTATGGCATAACGAGCAGTCACGGACTGGAATCCCTAACACAAACAGCTCTTTTCGTGCTGAGCCCCCACCCCGGTCCCAGAGGCTGGCGGGCCATCGGCACTGCGAAACCCTGCCTCTTTGGGATGTCTGAGCTTAACTGGTGCTGGCTGGAGACCATGTGCTGCTCCGCAGGGGGAGGAGGGAAGGATTTTTGTAGATACAGCCAGGATTTTTTCCTTTTCAGGATGGCTGCTCCCTCATCCAGTTCTCACTTCCTCATGCCTACAAGCTCTGTGCTTCTTTTTTCACTTGTACGATTTTTAACCTCAACAAATAGATGGGTCGACATTCACTAAATGCGAGGTCTAAGTGCTACCAGATTGCTTTTGCATAACAAAGCTTTTTGTACCCTTAATAAAATCTGAACCAGAAATAATTTCTTCCAGTGAAGCTGGGAGAGAATCCCATAGCAGCATTTTCTCGCAGTGTCACCGTTTCTCTGCTGTCAGTGGAGCTTGGAGGTGATTTCTTGTTCTAAAAATCTGACTGAAAGCTATGGAAAGATTCCTCGACTCAAAAGCAAGGAGTTATGTTTTCACTGAACTTCTGCATACTGTGTAATCAAAACAGATGATAATTGCCAACAGGAGAACTCGGCACCAATTATTTTCACAAATGAGGTACGAAGGAAGTGTTAGTCCTAACATAAATATCTCTTACTTGCCTGAATAATAAGTTGTTCAGTAGAGTAAGCTTTTCAAAGAACGCTACATTTAGTGTCAGTCAATCTGTAATGGCTATTCCAGCATTTGAAACGCTCGCAGGAGACATGGCATCCTGAACGCTTTGACTCTCACAGCAAGGTAACAGGATTTCATGAGAGCTTGCCTAGCGCAGACTTCCCAGTTCTACATGTCACAGAAGCAAAACTACGAGGGCCAAGAGGAACTACGTGACAGCTCTTCTGTGCAAGTGTCAGTGCACGCAAGATGAAAAACATTTTTCTGAAGCAAACTCTGGTGCAGGTGTCATTGAAGTTTTGTGCTTCTACATATCCAGTGAAGTCCCAAGGATCCGTCTCAGGGAATTTGCTGTGCAATTTTTTGGCTAATTATGGCCACTTTTAACCTTAACTGAAGGCACCGTCACAAAAGGTGGCCATCAATAATTTATTCTGGCTGACAGAGAAATAACAAAAGCTAATACCAAACAGTAGGCAACACTTAGAGGAACCTCCTCATCTAGATCATCTTCCTGTCTAATTGCTGTCTCTCAAGCACCAAGCTGTGAGGGAACGCTGCCCATCGCAGCACAATACAGCACGCAAGTCGAGATGGAGAGCTGGATGGCACAGGCTCTGTTCTCCGTCCTGCCAAGGACGGCAGCAGAGCTGTGTTTCACTACCACGATCCCGTACGTTGAGCTGGCAGAGAAGGCAGTCCAGTTTCCTTAACTGCAAGCTGCCATTCAAGACCTACAGCGAGAACAATTCAACGTGGTGGTGGCTCCACAAGGCTATGTATGCAATAAAGCTCCACCAGGCTGAAGTTGTGAGCAGGCTGAACGAGAATTTAAATTTCAGCCAAGTGAATATGGGACAGCCCACCTGGTGTCTGCTCCACCTCCCCATCTGCACAGTTGCCATGTAGTTATACCCAAGTAGCCAACTGGCAAATAAGAAAACCTGGTAATTCCTCATACTGCCCGTACTGTGAAGAAGCGATCTTTTACTCTGTTACCAGTGCCTAATAAAATCTCACTCGAGGTTAGGGCAGTGAGCTCAAATAAAAGCTCTCTCAAATAAAGTGTTACGAACTGATGACAGCATTTTACATACCAGACCTTACAGCCAGCCCCTCTCTCTCCCCCCCTTATGTTTCTCAACACTCTAGACGCGCAGTGAAAAGCTGCCTGAAGATGTCCAGCACGTAAACCAAGGAGACTGCTTCTCTTCCAGCACATACACAGGGTTTTCCACAAACTTCGTACTGATGACTTTATCCTTCTGCTTCAGTGCTTTCATCCTTCTATACGAAGGAGACGACAAGCATGGCAGTATCTCTGCAGGTTATCAGAAGGTCCTCTGGCAGCAGCATATGTACTACCAGTATTGCTGGGAGCCACTGCCAGACCAGTCCTCCCAGCTTACAGAGCAGACTAAAAGCTTGTAAAAGGAGCAGAGCAGGGGATACTGAGCACACAGAAGAGCACAACAGTTGAGCTACCCTAAATTTTAGGCAAGCCACAAATTTTAATAACTTTGCTATATTAAAAGATATGTACCAATGTCACCCCACCCCCACGATTCATCAAGGCATTTCACTCCCTTGGGCTCTTGTGACTAAGTATAATATTTCATTAAATATCCTGTTCATACTGGCTTATGTACTAGGGAACACACTAATTTTAGAAAACTGATTAGCTAGTTCTTTCTAACCGAATGTTATTGTAGCTAAGGTCAGATTTTGCACTGAAACTATGGCAACAAAGCCACAGTATTCCTTTGTCTACAAGGTTGGGGCTAGGTTTATTAACAGTAGTGTTCTACTTAATAGCTAAGCACTGCTTTTTGGCAATCCCTCCCTTGATCCTACCTGAAATACCCTGAACTTTCCACAGGGGAAAAAGCTCAGACCTGTGAAAGATGTCGAGAAAAAAGCTGAACATTTAAACCAGACCTTGGCTTACTTCTTCATTTTCAGTACACGGTCACTACCTCAGCCCATTTCCCCATCCACCTGCACAGCATGCCTCATCAGGAGAGACTGCTGCCCACATTTTTAGATGGGCAAATGAAGCACGCAGATCATAGAACTTCACACTAGGACTTCAACAAGATTCCCCCTCTTCTTTTGTAGTACCTGAACCAACAGATTGTGTTTTCCGAGCACTGTTCCAGTTATGCATATTAACGGCCACTTGATATTTCAAAGGGACTTTGCTCTGCCTTCATCTAGATGCAAAGCATCCAAGATGAAAGCACTTGAAACCCAGAAGTTGGCAGACAGCTGTTTGAGCGCAGTACTCTACGTACAGACCAGCATGCAAACGTAACCCAGCCAATCTTCAGAGCCTGTGCCCCGATCCCAAGCAGACCTGTCTCCTCTCCGTGTTCAGTACCTACAACTTTTTTTTTTTTATGCCAAGTTAAAAAGACTGTTAAAATCCGCACTGGCCTTTCCTCCACTATGGTCTTGGTACCCCATAGTTAGGATGCAGCAAAACCATGCTAAACCATCTTTTTTAAAGCAGTAATTATTTAGCCAATCATTTATTCATGGTTTCAGCAGAGCACATAACAGCATGGGGGTGGAATGTCTTTAGGATGTGCTGCTGTTTCAGCACAGTAGCCCCCAAAGGGGATACAAACTTGTCTTGCTTAATAGGTCGATGAGGAACAACACTGTGGTACACATGGCAAATTAAGTGGGAACAGCCTGCCGATTCCCTCTGCGTGACAATACTTACCTTCCTGTATAAACAAACAAACACAGCTGCCCTTTGATTCCCGCACCCAATCCCTACTCTCGAAGCAAAGCAAGCTACTGCCGCACATTTAAATAAATCACAGGACACAACAGCTACACACGCCAGCTCATAACATCTATTCTCTAGCTGTGCTCGTAAAGAAAAAGCTCCACTTTCTTCCCTCTCTGCTTGCTAACATAGCAGACCATATAAGTAAGTATCCTAGATGAGACTGGTAAAGACAAAGTCTGAGGTTAAAAGTGTTTGGAAAAGAAGTGTTCGCGGTATCATGCTGAAGTCTCCCTGGGTAAGGACAGAAAGCGCTGCACGTTGCCTGCCACCTCTCCTGGGAAGAGAGGAAGGAAGCTTGGGTGTGTTCGTGCAAGCAGTGCATCAACTCTTGATTAGGATTCCTTTCGCCGAATTTTCCAAGCCTCTGCAGATATAAAGCATGTTTGTATGAAAATACAACACTTCTGACTTCTTAGGTTTTGAAAGATCTAAATGCCACCGTGACAATTGCCTGTAACATCTGCTTGTCTGTAGGATGCAGTGGGCTAAAGCTTCACTTTTTAGAGACAGTGCTCAGGATTTCTTGATCATATAAAGGGCATCGAATTCAAATGCACACTAGCAGTTGGCAGGTTCCTAGTACAGTTATATAAATGCTTAAGACTCATACTACAGGATTCCTCATCAAGGCAGTGAAAATGTACTTCGGATACTTAACTGTATTAGACTCCTGCAAGACAGAGACTCTACCTACAGGGAATAACCAATGCTTTAGTTTTAAATAAAGAAATTACAGGCAAAACTTTACCCTTCAGTGATTTCTCATTTTTCTCTTCCATCATGCTAACATTGAAGTTTCTTTTGATTTCCCACTAAATCACAATAGTGTCCTTTATAAACAGGGGCTAAGCCTCAGCAATTCTTCTTATGGCATTCACCCCACTGGAAAAACAAAAGTTACACAAGTAGGTGCTTACTGCTGTTGCCCCACTTTGTAGTTTTGATATTCAGCAAGTGCATTTCAGCATGACTTGGACATCACAGAACTGAGAAGTCACAAATCTATTGCAGCCTACCTATTTCTCTTCAAGACCACCACGCTAAGCTTCCAGCTTAGCATTCAAGCACTCTCAAACGTCCTGCCTTGAATGAAGAAGGAATGCTGCAATTTTATCTGTTCATATGCTGTTATCAGAGTGAAAAGGCCATATTTAGACATTAGTTGTTTCTTAAACTAGTCTGGGCAGCTGAATAGTGAATATACCCAAACATTTCACCAGCATTTTAAGTCCTGTGTAAGAGAAAAAGGAGCCAAAGCTTGGCCATGCAGCCCAGGCCCAACGCCCCTCCCTTCAGCACCGTCACTCCTGGAACGTGCCCTCCACTGCCTGCACAGCACCCACACTAACTCATCTAATGTATGCAGAAAGTCATCCAGTTCAGACTATTTCACATCAAAGTTTAAAAAGCAATCCGAGATGATATAATTGCCTTCTGAGCAGATTTGGAGAAGTACGCATAGGTATATGGAGAGCAATAGGGTTTTAGGCTGCCCGCTCATCTGCAGCTGAACACGCGATACCTAAAGGCCTGTACTGCAAAAAGTTATTCTTGGTGAGTGCAGGGGATGGCACTGAACTACCTTACTACCAAAAAAGTGCAGTTTTATATGCTGCAAAGATTCTCCCTTCACTACCAGGCAGAGGGATCTGGGTATTTATTACGGAGTACTGATTTTGATCAATGCTGGGCACAGCGCGAATACAAGAGAACTCTATCAAAAGCTGTGGTGTGTGTATATGTACTAAAGCTTCTCTGCAGTGCCCAGCCTCAGGTCATTTCTTCCGCTGAAGATGAAGCTGCAGTTCAAAGGCTCAGCCCCTCAGCGCCAGCCCTAACAATGCCAGATGAGCACAACCCAACGCTTCCTGACAGCAACGCGCACGAGGAGCGTACAGTATGGATTAGGATCAAAAGAACAAACAGAATGCGAGCTACTCATCTTCTGCTTCACCATGAGGGTATTTTAAGTCTAAGAGATATGGGTTCGTTCCTTGAACATCTTGCCAAAAAAAAAGAGTGTTGCCCAGCAACTACTAAAACAGTGCTCTGGGAGGAGGGAGCTGCCGGACAGATTAACCCAGTAAGCGCCCCGTCTCCCTGCCTCTCAGGCAGCTATTGCTGCAGCTTCTGGATCCCTGGCAGACGAATCTGCATCCCAAATAAAGAGCTGTAAGGAATTTCCTGAGCCGGCTGTCAGACAGGCTGTTTCGGTGTAGTACGAGTGTCTAGCATTGAGGAAACGCACTTGGCTTAGCGTGCCGCTTCATTCCGCTACAGCACACAAAGAAAACCTCTGCAAAGCACTCACAAGTTAACACAGCCCAGCTCCTGCGGCTAAAGCAGGTATCAGCCCTGGACTCTGCCTCAGCTTTGCCACTACTGCTAGGTCTGACTTCTTCAGTTTGCACAGAAAGCAGCAGGCGTCTCCCTGCATTCAAGTCCGCCTCATTTCTAATGAAACAGAGTGGTGCTTTGGGCCTCGCCAAAGGGCCAGCTGTAGTTCATACTTGCCACATAAACCCGTGCACATCGAAAGGGTGTTCTCTTATAGTCACTACTCAGATGCACAGTCATACTCACAGGCAGCAATTAGATTCCAGCTTTAAAAAATACATAAAATGTCTTTCTTTGTTCAAAGCGGTTCAGACAACCAAGGAACTGTCACACTTTCTTTTTTTAGAGACTTCCCCAACCAGGATTTTTTCCAGGAATCTCATCTGTACACAGTATATTCGGACGAGCAAAATACTTTCCCAAGAATTTTCATATTAACATTTTTAAAAAGAAACACCTAAATTGAATGTAACTCTGAAGTCTTAATGTTTCGCACGATAGTTTTAGAGGGTTTCTGAATTAACTGGAGCTGAAAATATGAAGGGCCAGAGAAACACTGCTTAGGAAAAAAACAAAACCAGCACAAACCACACATTATTTCAAGTGGTCCAGAAAGACCGAATAAAAAATCCACTGAAATCTCAGACCATAATTTGCCATCCAACCTCAAACCACTAACTTGGGGTGCTATTTACTTCTGGTGGGGCTGGGGAAAAAGGAAGAGAAAAAAAAATCAGCCTCAACACCTTCAAGTGTTTATACCAACATTGTAAAGACCTAAAGGCACCACAGCATTTAATACGTGAAGTAACTACTGGCCAGTGATCACTATAATTTGAATGGGCCAGACTAGTAACTTTCTTTGGAGTTCTACAGACTTACTACTACCACCTTCAAGCTCTGGCACTTCAGTTCTTTCCATCTATCATGACCTCTGTTTCTTTTTGCCTTTTCACATTCTTCTTATTTGTACTCCTACTCTGCACCCCAAATCTCACCTGAACTCTATCCCACCTTCCTCTCCGTGTCCTCTTGCATTTCTTCCCTTTCAGTGCTCCAACACCACCAGATTAATGTCAGACTATTTTTTCCACAGCTTTATCAACAAAACAAGCCCTCGTGTCCTTAAAATACCTCTGTGTGCTTTCCTCCGAGCAGACTGAAAGGCTCTATCGCTCCCATCTCCAACTCCAGTTGTGCTGCTGCAAATCCTTCTGTTCAGTTCAGCTCATCCACGCACAAACCAAGTTTTCCTTAGGACAACTTGAGGCTAACATTTTTTAAAGGAGTGACTTACTAACATAAACCAACCCGTTTCAGCAGCGAAGTGCTTGCTTTTAGGAAGAGGCTCCCCAGGCCAGGACTGCTTGCACGCTGCAGGCAGGTTATCAGAGCTCAGCGACAGCGTACGCTCCCAAAGTACTCCTGCCAACTGCCTTGCCTTTGGTAGAGACTCCTCGGGAGGAAGGCTGGTGCACATACATCGCTACTTTGTGCACAGCAACTCTGCTGCATTTCTAGGGGCTGAAGTAGGAAGAAAAGAAAAACCACCAGCTCAGGGCCCTGCTGCTGGCACGAGATGCAACTGATTAAGTGTAGCCTAGGCAACAAGACTTTTTAAAACCTGAAACATCCATGGCTACGAAAAGGCAGGATGGATTAACTGTGCTGCTGGATGGATACACTTCAGTTTCACACTGAATTTTCTAAGAGTGACACATGCATCTCTAAGCAGAAAATCTTGCTTCTAAATATCCCTTACCACGTGAAGCATGATGAATGTATGTACAACAGTTTTACATCTGCCCAAGAACGGTTCAGAGAAGTTTAGAATTATTTTTTAAAAATACTACCTGAAGGGACACCCTCTGGAGGGGCTGTGAAGCCAGTGTTCCCCCCAGAAGGTGACTTCGGGTGTGACCGACCTGCATCTGGACAACTTAACGCACAGTTCATTTGAAAGAGAATTCTCTCATAGATATAAACCAGGTTAGAGCATGGAGGCATTTTTCCAGTACTGTGTCTTTTCAAAGCTATAATGTAAGTCACTGACATCTGATTAATTTTGGTCCCGCTTTAATAAGATCTTCAAAAGTTACTTCTCAGTTACGTGTCAGCATTTTGTACCAATCTGAATTCCAACCAAGATGACACTCCTCAAACTGCAGTCAGAGCAGCTCCACTACCACACCCTATCAGCTGGGATGGCCAGCGTGGACTGTGAGAAATCACTGAGCCAGCGTGGACACCTCTTACACAATTCATCGGCTGCTACATTTGCACGTGCTGCTGCTGTAAAACCAGATCTTGTGGATGGTCTGCTGTACCTGTGACACCGCCCAGAGCAATTAAAACGAAATCTCAAGTATGACAGAACTAAATACTGGGACTAGTGAATTACATTCACCAGATGCCCACTGTTGCTTTGTAACCCAGAAGTAAACGATGTTGTTTGGATAAATACACCTTAGGGAAGACTCAGTGTTCCACTTGCAAGGAGGGTATTTTTGGAAGGTGCCATTAAAACACCACGATTGTCAGGAACTACAGCCATGTCTCTTCATTGCCAGGGACTTCCTGGGCAACACCCCAGGCAAGTATCTGGGTGCCTTTGCTTCATTAAGAAAGGGATATTTTCCATTTGTGTTGAAGATGGTGAGATAAATTTCATTATTGTTTCTTCTGAATATTTATTGTGGAAAGCATTTTATCTTAGACCACAGTTAAAAAGTATGCATATAAACAACTGACATGGCTGCTAAAATTTTATGACTTTTGCTGCCGTTTACTGTTAAGCATAAACTTCCTCATGAAAGCTACAGTGAAGTAACTACAAAAGTTGGAAAATGTTCATACCATCCTTTCTCCATGTATACATTTTAACTAATATGAGAACTTTTATCACGTCCAACCACAATGTTTCATGTCAGACAAATGTTTCTTTGCACTTGCAGTTCCTAAACTGTGCTAGAAATAATTGTTTTTCTATCCTTTTTTTCCCTGCCTCTTTCTCCTCCACCTCCACCCCCAATCTCTTCTATACCCAGTAGTCTCAGTCAAATCCAGGTTTATTCCTTTGTTTGTCTTTACTGTTAAGAATTCCATGACCTAGAGCACTGATAGATAATACCATCTTTCTTGTTCTGGAGAGCTTAACGGTCAATTCTTTTTGCTCTTCAATATCCGAATCACCAGCTATCAGCTGTCCAGTAAAATGGGGAAAAAACACTAAGAACTCACAGACTTCAGTAACTTTTTTAAAACAAATTGCATGAGACATCCTCATGTCATGGGAAAAACACCAAACCAAAACAACCAACAAAACAAAACCCAAACAAAGGCAAACAAAAACAGCAGCACAGAACATACACAATTTTCAAGGGCAATCTAGCCAAATCTGAGGAGAATTATGGCAATTCTAGGCCCCTGAGGAAACCAAAGCATAACCAAAGAAACAAGATTCATCCAACAAAGAGATGATTAGGAGCTGCCACATCTGAGAACAGCAATTAAAGGTATACCAAATTTTAAGAATATTTGGGCTGAGCTATCCTTTGGGTAAAAGGCATGAGCAAGGGGTAAAAGAAAGAAACCAAGATTTTTTTCCAAGAAAAATCCCAATTAGTGCTTCTCTCCCTCTTTAATTTTTTTCTTAAATTAATCAGACCTAGCCAAACTCCACAAAGAAGGAGGCATTAATTTCTTACACTAAGCATAAATTTCCTGGGATAAGGAAGGCAAATTCAAGCTTAGCTAACATTAGATGAGATTGAACAACGACAGTTGCAACAAACATTTGCTCCGTTCCATTTTCCTCTTCTCAGAAGCAGGTTTGGTACTGGGTAACTACATGGCACATATGGATAGTAACCAAACCACACTCGGAGAAAGAGAAATGAGACTTACAGGTTGGACCTATCTGAAAGCCAGCCTCAGTTTGCAACTGCCCTTCACAAAGCCTTCTTTTAAGTCCCACAGCACAATTCACAGACATTCATACATACGTACTTTTTCTTTCCTCGTGAGTCAGCCTTTCTGGAAGAAGGATGCCACTAAAATATTCTATAGGAGGTGAGGTGGTCAAAAGTAGTTTGCACAACATAAAGGACTTCTTCCACCCAGAAGGGTAAAAAGCTGTCTCGTAAACTTACCTCTGAACTTTTTGGGTGGGTTGTTAAGATCACCTGCTTCTGGCTGTACAACACACCGATCATCCACAAGGCTGCAAAGAAACAAGAAATAAAGTGAGATTCTTTTCCTTTCCAATTGCTTATATCCTCGTTAGCAAAACCTAAGTGTTTTATTTGCAATATTTTATCTGAGTGGCCACTTCAGCAAAAGACATTCCCCAGATGCCAAATCTTTCTAAGAAGCATGCAGCTCATTTTTACTGTTGCCCAGAGCTATGCTCCTGGATAGGTGGGACAATAAATAAGTCATTGCTCCTGTATGCTGCATCTTCTTTATGTCCCCTCCTTGAGGTGCAGACAGAACAGCCCATATTCTAGTTAGGTGAGAGACAGCCTTAAAACAATTATTGCCTCTTGGACAGATTTAAATAATGTTGCAATTGTGTTCATATTGCAGGACAGAGAACAGGACAATATGACGACTGCATAAATCGGACACCAATCCTACAACCCCCTCAAGTATCCGAAAAGGCAGAAACGTCAGCTGCCATAATGCAAACTGATCCCCACAAGACAGGAAGGCATAAATACACCCTCCTGCTTACCAGTCATCAACACAAGCAAAGTCACGAGAGCAAACTAACCTCCTCCTGTTTTACCAGAAAGGAAGTGAATTGGATAGCGAACCCAAGAGATTGCAATGGGAAATGCCAGGATAGGGCTTCTCCTGTGAATACACATTGGCAAAAGACCCTGTGGGTGAATTCAAAGCCCACAGAATAAATAAAACATTTAAGATACACTTGTCACCACAGCTCTGCCCTTAGCAAGCTTTGTATCCACATGGAATTGCTCTTTTACCAAACATTACTTCTAAGTTGCAAAAAATGCAATTGTAACCAAATACCTTGCTGGTTCTGAAATGATCTTAAAATTATACAATTTGGCCCCTTAAAACCAATCTGTCAAAGAGGCTTTCTACACAAAAGTAGAAAGTAAAACTCCAAGGTCTTAAAGGGTAGAGGTGTCCATTCTCATGCAGAATCAACTTGAGAAAGAGATTGAAACCTAGAATATGAGAGTTGTTCCTTGCAGAGGCTGGTTACATGCAGGAAGCATCTTGAGACAACAATTATGGAAAATCATGAAGTGCATAAAAATTAAGAGATCAGAGAGACTAAGTGGATCAACAGTTCTATGCATCTAAAATTTGCATATGCAAACATTCACAGTAAGTTACTTTTTCCCCATGGATTTTCTCCCTGTTCAGTATTAAACAAACATGTATGTGCTCCAACAAGAATAATACTGGTAACACCTGAACTCACTGAAACAGCTGCTTCTAGCGAACAAATGGCCAAAATTATTAAAAGCCAAATGGGTTATTCTGATAATCCCCCACATAGTTAACCTCAGTGCAAATTCTCTCTCTTATCCTGATACTAAATAGAAAGAGGAACTTCCCAAATTATTAAGAAAATAATTTTACAGGGTGCAAAGCCCAGAAGAGGCCATACCACCAGTAATCACAGTGATGACAGCACTGAGTTTGGGAAACAGCAAGAGCAAAGTCACAATTAAGCAACAGTCATGTCATACAAATATTAAATAGAAACACTCTTCAAAGAGAGTTACTTGGCTAAAATGACATTAGAATGTATAGTGGTATCTGTTTCTCAACCGTCATTAAGCACATGAACAAGTCATTACACATTGTTATGACATAAGACTGTCAGAACTCCACATGGTATAGAGTACAATTACACCAAATCTTTCCTTTGCTTCTTTAATTTTCTCCAGGACAAAGACTAAATTAAATATGGGACAAAGCTAATTTGATTACGAAGGCTTATTAAGATGATAATGCATTTCATGTTTCACATAGCAATTGGGATTTCTGGCTTAAATTAGGCTCAGAAGATGCGCGGCCATTATATAATACAGTTACCTTAAAACACTGCAAATCGAATCAACAAGGATGCCTTTAATACTAAGGGATATTTAGACCTGCCATCAGAACATCTCATCAAGCCTAAAAGAAATAGATGTGCTTAGGGCCTGCAACGTCTGAAAGGACTACCCATGGTGAAAAATACCTGCTCAGCAATGCCATCAAAAGCCACAGCCACTGCATAATGTTCATCATGCACCGTATGGGATTAAACATAACATAACTTTCTATTTGTTCAGGAATTATCTACTGCCAAACTTGCTTCAATACTAGGAATAAAAAAAAAAGCCAAATGTATCGTACCGCTCAGTTTGTTTTGCCAGTTTTCAGCAGATAGTATTTGGCCAGTTACAACACAGCTGATCGAATACTGCAGAGTGTGCATGTCATATTTGACGAGTACCTTTGGGAAATTTGTCAAATACATTTGCCAAATACTATTCAACCAACCCTACTTACTACATCCCTTGCTTTTATCATACCTTCTTTCCCTTCTGGCAGCATCCCATATTTTCTTCTCTTTCCTATAATAGATCATGGTGCATCTTCAGTGTCTGCTTCCTCTCTGCCCCCTTATTTTCCAGATTCCTAATAGCTAGAGGACTAAACCTACAAGTTAGTTTGGAGTCACTGATGAGATTTCAGCCCATTGTTTCCTGCTGAAAGACTTACCAGGATGCTGTCTTTGTACCCTGCTTGGGAGATCCATTTATCAGATGCATCTGGACAGTAGGCATCAAAAAATTTGCTGTCACTGTACCCACCCTGAGGCCCTTATGGCTACTGGAAATGAGGAAGAGCACGTTGTGTGTATGCCCACTCACCATATCATCAAGCTTCCTGGTTGCTTCTTTGCTATTCATTCGGTATTGAAGTACCAGAGCAATATGCCACACTATTTCCCTCCCCTTAATTTCCCACTGCTTTGAAACGAGGTGGCAGATGTGCTCTTTTAGCTTCTCCTCCAGCCCTCTGGAAGGTCTTCAAACTCAGTACGTGGCCCCACTGCCAGCTTCTGATGTTCTGAGAGATTTCTCTAAGCAGCAGTTGAGCAGAATAAAACATACCCCGTCCCTTCTGTCAGAGCTGTATTTCAGTCCTGTGCTTTCTCTCCAAAGTCTTCCTCATCCTACGTGAAGGGCTACCTTTTGTTTAACAAAGTGGCATTCACTTCTTACTGCTTGAGAGATTCTCCTACAGAGCAGCTAGCCTGATGTGGTTGCAGAAGGAAACAAAGGAGCTCTGCGAGGCAGCACGCCAGGGGACAGGAGCAGGCAGGGCACGGCTCCCACTGCAGCTCTGGGGGTGCTGGCCATCGGCAAGCTGCAGATTCAAAGTGTCCTCCTTTGACTGAAGAATTACAATTTTGCTTGTATGAGAAACCTCAAATACTGCAAGACAAGGCAGAACTAGCCGTAGTGGTCAGTTAGTGGTTTATGAATGGTTTGGCTCAAGTTGTTTTTTTTGTTATTTTTAAAACCACCTACTTACATCACTACCTTCTTTTTTTTCTTTTTTCCTTTTCCAATCAGCAGATTGCACTGAGGCCTATTCATTCCTGGCTAGGGGCAGGGTGGGCAGGAGAGAACAGGACAGGACACACGGATGGACACAGGACAGACAACATGAAAATCATTTTCTTGTATTCATTCCCTCTCCCCACAGCTTGGCCACGGCAAGCTTCTTCCTCCCCACCAACTACATTAAAACCACACCACATTCATTGATACGCTCTCTATCTTCCCAAAAATCTAACTCGCCATAATAATTTCAGGCCATTTTTAAATTTAGGGCCAGATCTGTACAGAAAGCTACTTGTTTTACCCAGTATTTCCTGGGAGTCAGGCTCGAGATAGCTAACTGAGCTCTGGTAGCCCTTCTTCCAGATGTTTCGGTACAAGAGAACAGCTGTCCTTACCCCAAAGTGCTAATAAATCCATTTGTTGAGCCCTCTGCATAGAGAGAACAAATATCTCCAATATGAAGGAAGCTCGACATCTTGTCAGTCATCTCTGGCTTAGTGCCCCTAGAAAAATAAAGCAAAGCACAATTTATTAGGCAGAAGGATTTTTCCATGCAAGCTACTGAAGGTTACAACAACAGCACCCTTCGTGTTTGTTTGCAAAACTCAACGAGTTCTTGCCCTGCAATTTCAGGTATCGAGGAAAACATGGCATGGCAAAATGCTTAGAAAAACAAAGTAAGGAAAAACAACAAGCTCTTGGCATCCTGCTCAGTGTGGGATTGTTTCACTGGAGCCATATTCATCCCCACAGATGTTCGCAGAATCTCATACCGGGCGTGCTGGCCTCTTTCATCCCATCTGAGAGGGGACGAGGGAAGAAGAGTGCCTTAAATTAAGGCGCATTATTTGTACCATCTAAATTACAACACTTCTCTGCCTAAACACTTCTGCCAGAATCAAAGGTAGGTATGAGCACTTTTAAAAGTCCCCTGGTGCGTGGAAATGGCTCTCCAAGGAATCAATGTGTAGAATACCAACACGACTTGGAACAGCTTCCGTCAGCTATTTGAGCGCCGGGGTGAGCCACCCGCTCCGAGCTGCTGTCTCAAAGATGGCATAACGCAAAGACCCACTGAATATGCCTGACAACAGATTTTGCATATAAAAAGGCAAGGATTAAGATTTTTCAGAGACGAATGCTTTAAATGACGCATCAAGAAGCCAAATCCCTGTGAAATGAGGAATACTTCAATCCTGTTTAAAAAAAATGCCTAAAAGTAACACTGAAGGGACAGCCACTTAGTGCTGTCAGCTCTACGGTATTAAGAACTACCATTATTTTCTTTAAAGCCCCAAATCCTGGACTGACTGATGCAAGACCTACCTGTCATTTAAACAAATATAGAAAAGCAAGTTTCTATCTGTCACAGCAACAAAGAGAGAGACAAACAACAGGAGCCCTGATAAAAAGAACCCCAACCAAACAGATTTTCAAAGATGTCTTTCTAAAAGCCATTTACTGGTTTCTTGGAGATCCTCCTAAGCTGTGGTTTTTGATCACCAACTTCAAAACACTGAAATAGCTTTCTGTGCAGGAGGTTTCAAACAGCAGGCAGTAACGTGGCTGCTCCAAGCTGCTCCTTCCTGCAGCCTGGTGACACGCTCCGAAAGGTAGCCTTGCCCAGGATCAGACTCTTGCATTTAGGGGAAAATAATTGAAAACATTTTCACCCTGACATCTAGCATGACACACCAAAATCAACTTTAAATGGTCTTTCATTGGGAGAATTAAGCAGCAGGAAATTATGTTACTTTTAGCACACAGCCCTGACATTGTACGTGGGACAAATCTTCCCTTTCATTGAGCATTACCTTGTTTACCAAAAATGTAAGGATCAAGTTTGTTAAGCAAGGCTGGAGATCAACAAGGACAGATTCTTGGAGATTTAAAAGTTAATGTTGGTAACACCCTGCAGGTATCACAGTGTGAGCCAACGCCAAGGCCAAGCCGCTCTCCTGTAAAGCTGCAAACAGCTCCCTCTCCTCCCTGCCTCCAAGTTCTGGTGGCAATCATCACACAGTGATTACTAAGTCAAAGCACATTACAGATGTTCTCATGCCTGCATGTCACCGTGTCACTTGCACAATTAAAATCAAGTTCAGAAGAAATCAGAAGATAACAGGCCACATTCATATGCAGGGGGAGAAGTCTCAGTTCCTCCAGAATCCTATCTGAGTGCCCGCAGCAGCAAGGCTTGAGGCTTCAGGTCGCTTGCTTAGTGCCGAGTCCTTCAGCCACTGCGTACTTACATAGCCTGTTTCCTTTCCCTCTTGGTAAGGGGACAGAAAAACAGCACTACCTATTTTAAGATATATGCCAGAAAACACACAGAAATATGCAGGGCGACTGAATTAGCATCACCAGAAATACAGCTCTCCTCATTCCCTGACTTGGAGGTTAACGACAAACTCCATACACAAAGTTTCCAGGCCCTCCAAGTTAAAAATGCCTAAATTCATACAGCCCAAAGCGAAGAGCAGAAGTCCAGAAGGAACGTAGATACTTCTGGTGGAGACCAAGTCTCCTCTGGCACTCCTTTTTGGTATGCTGGATCGTGGGGGCTGTGGAGCACTGTGGTATTACTACACACAGAAGGTATTTCTGATCCCAAACTCTCCCATTCTACAATTACACATACAGTATCCCTTTTATGGGGAATTACTTCACTGGACTACATCATTTGCCTTTAGAAGAGGCAGATGTTCACCACAGCTGTTCCCAAGAGAACACGAAGGTCAAAATTATTGACTTCCATTAGAGAAGAGAAGATTTTTTTTCTTGGCAAGAAGACTGATATCCCAGACCGCTGATCAAGACCAGGCCTAAGGATGGGCAATCAAATTTCTACGTCATACAAATTACTCTCCACAATGTAGCTTTTTTTAAAATTATTTTCTTTACCTAGCAAGCTCCAGACATACAATGTGTTGTGCATGATGACAGCTTAACACCTGAAATAAGTAGTTCTGCAATTTATTGACATTTCCAGTAATATCATGGTCAGCAATGGTCAGTATCCAGCTGCCAGGAGGGCTGTCCTAATGCTTGCCCATGCTCCAAAGGGACACGACAAATGCCGGCTGTTTATCACGTACTTTAATAACGGAATACCCGAAGCCGGTCCACTTGACATTTGGCTTTAAAGACCCCGTTCCTGAGGTTGGCCCATGCTCAGGAACATGCTGCCCCGCCAGATGGAGCAAGGGACTCGACGGCCCAACAGGCCTCACGACTCAGAAGGTTTACAAGTGAAGAGAATAATTTCTAAACCAGCCTTGCTTAGTTCATAGCAGCTTTCCTCATCTCCTCACAAGGGGCTTGGGACACCTAACACAATTTGTCTGCTGATTAACCAATTCTTTGCATTAAACCCTTCAAATGATCAGCTACCACGGATTATTTCCCTCCCTTGGCTAGGAAAGTTGAGCCACCAAAGATCACAGAACAGAACCACAGAATTATTTAGGTTGGAAAAGACCTCCAAGATCATCAAGTCCAACCATTAGCCTTGACCTGCCAACCCTGGCACATTTATCCCATGCCCACAGCACAGGTGGGCCTCATGGACTTGAGAGAGCGGGTTCCCTCCTGGGCACCCGGACCCAAATCATCCCTCAGGTCGCCTCCAGGAAGGGGTGCTGCCGTGGCAGCTGAATGCACGAGATGGCCACCAGAAACCCCCTGAAAGCCCAGGGAAGGAGGACTCCTACGCACACAATCAGTAGCTGGCTTGCACAGCTAAAAGTATAATCTCTCTGCTCAAAAAACAATTGTGCTCAGTAGATGAATACGGCCATTACTCTGCAATTTATTTATTTTAGATACGCCTGTGCCAAGAGCAATTGATTACTACTGAAGGTGAGGATGGGGAGGACCTGACGGAAGGCGTGCAGTTGTCGCAGCGCAAAGCCCGAGCTGCGACGCTGTTGTCGCACCCTTATGAGAGGAGCTCTGCAGGAAACCCACCATGTTCCTGCTGCACCACGGCTGGAGCAGTTGTACTCTCCCTCTTCAGCGCTGGGGGAAACAAGATCCTTTCCAGGTAAAAGTACTTGAAAAAAACTGAAGATAAGGAAACAATAGCAGCACGGCAATTCTAGCATACAGCAGAGTCGGGGTTCTCCAAACAAGTACTAGAGGTTTACCTCAGGGGGCAGCGATGTTGACAGCAGCAACATAAGGTTTTTAAAAGAAACAATGATTCTTCAGCTAAGAGGGAAAAGAACAAACTGACAAGTACAAACTTACCGATTTTTAAGACGAGAAAGGAAACATGAACTAAGAGCAGACCGTTACATGGAGAAGCTGACTGTATTTACCTACACACAAAGACCTGAAAGATGAACACTTTCTACGATGTTTTTAAGCCTTGACAGCTTGAATTCTTTTGATTACGCTGGTGGTGACTTCATCATGTATATTATCTATAGAAATGTTAGCGCATCTTTAAATGTGCTTTATATACAGTTTATCTGCACAGGAAAATAAAGTCTCTGTTTAAGGAAATACCCCAAATAATAACTATGGAAACGTGCTGAATTTCGCGAGAACTGCAAAGTACTTCTCTAGAAGTCATTGTGCCTATCTGTAGCTTTGCTGTACGGGCCTGGATCTGGAAATGCATAGCTAAATCCAGGCAGTGAATTAAAGCAAAGCAAACTGTCCGTTCCCTCGGGAGTCTTAGCGCTTGCCTTTCCCCTACTGCTTTGTGCTGCCTCGGTGAACAAATCTGCATCACAAGACCTCAAGTCTGGTCTTCTGACTGAACAGGGCTGCAATAATCACAGGTTCATTTCTGGTTATTTTCTTACTTATAGATTATCTTGTGCATATCCTCAAAACAAGCTGAACTGCAAACAGCAAAAGCTCATGAGGAGAGCCAATCTGAAACGGAAAACAAGCACTTGGAAAGGGTTCCTACAAAGCCCTTCTCCACAAGCACCTTGCGTTCCTGTCCAAACCAAAGTCCTGACCCTCCTTCACTACCTTTCAGGAAGACTGAAAGGACTCTAACACACTTCAGGGCACAAACCGCGCTGAGCCTCAGGACCTTGAGCAAGCCAGTAAGAGTTTGGTAGTCACTAAAATCCACCTGAGAGGCTTCGACCCATTTTCCTCACAAAAACACATTTTGTAGCGGTAGTTAAAGCAGAATTAACAGTGAAAACGCTTAGAAATCAAACTGACTGTTAAATATCACATACCTTAATGAGACATCTGCTTTTTGAAGATCTCAGAATAGGAAATGCAACTGCTTTGTAAACATATCACACTAATTCCTCCCATCACTCATCTAGAGCTCGATGCTCAGTTCGAAAAAACAGGCTTCAGAGCAATGCTGAAAGTTTGCCTTCCTTGAATAACAGAGTCAAGGCCCCCTTTTGAAGTTCCTCCTTACGGGAACTGTTTGTAACAAGATTTTTGCAATACGCTATTCCTCATCTCAAGCAATTTAACACTGAAAGGCTTTTCAAAGCATTTGAAGCTATTTTGCTGATATCTTGTCCCACGTGTCTGCTTTGTGTGGGATTTTAATACTTTAACCTATGACTGCAAACCCTATTTGTAAAATAAACGAGGCCAAATAAGTCTTATCACTGATGGCTTGATTTCCAGCAACTGGGAGACGAATGACTTAATCTTTTTAAGATCATTCTAACAATGTTTATTTAGAGCAAGAAAGCTCCTCGCTGTGCCTTGTAGTCCCACGATGTACTCAGTTCTCTATTATCATATTTTCACTGTGGTTTATTGCTCAATTAAACAGAGACCGTCAATTTCATACGTACCGTTCCAGAAACCGGGGCAGCACTTTATCATTTTTCACTATTTAGATTGTTTAGGTAAGAATCGAATCTCAAACTGTGCATAACTGCTTAGACTTTGTTCCTGCAGACAGGAAGCTTCGCAGCGAAAGATTAATTTTGGTTTGGTTTTTAACAGAAAAGAGATCAGATTTTTAAGAGTAGAGACAACAAAAAGCAAACTAAGGGCTGCTTAGCGGCACAAGCTATTGCCATGCTTATGAAGAAGCATCCACAAATTAGCAGATACCACTAGCCATACTAGAAGACTTCACCAACAAGGAACCCAGAAGACCACGTACATCAAAGTGTTTGAATTGAGTAGAACTGGGTCCTTAATATTTCTGAATTAGGCCAAGCAGGCTAACCTCTTTAAAGTGCACCCTGACTCACGAAACTTAAATGAAAGTCAGGTACTTAAACATCTCTAAATCAAAATTTTACAGGAAGATTTGATCAAAAATTTGGCCCTTTAGTTTTGCTCCAGTGTACCTCTCAATGAACACTTTTCTAATGATTTCCATGTGTTTCGGATAGTTCCCCTTCCCCCAGCACTTGGTATCTGTTTTTACAGGTGCAGCTAACTTCATGAAAAAAAAAAAAAAAAAAGTTTTCCATCTTTATTTCAATAAAAAAGAAAGAAGGTTTCTTCCCTGAGGGCTGTGAGAAAGATTCATACGAATTCCATTAAAACAGCCAAAGCAAGGAGGAAGTGCCCCATTTAAAAGATCATCTAGCGAATAATCGCTCTTCTGGGGCTGCAGGATGAAGCACTGCCATTTTCAAAGCTTCTGACTTAGCAAATCTAAAAGGAGCAATTTGTGCACGCACACACCGCCACGGGAAGACAAATCCGAGGGATTTGGGGCCAGGCGCCCGGGACAGGTGCCCTGCACCGTGCAGACCAGCCCAGGAGCAGTCAGCCCCTCAGCCGAGCACTATGTGAAGAGCAGAGCCAAGTTCTGCGTTTCCTAAACACCGAGGCTGCTTGCAGCTTGTGGAGTACGACAACGGCAGAGGGAACGTCCTGCCACACCGCCTCGAGCGCCGGCATCCTCGCGCTGCTTGCCCTCGCACGCTTTTGGGGGAAACCGCTCAGGAATGGCGTTCAGTTTCGACACGACTCTGCACCGTTACTTTTATGCACATGTAGCTACATTTTAGAGATAACACATTTGAAAAAAAAAAATCAACATGGTGTGCTTATCTACCACATGATCTTGTTTTCCATTTAACTGCAACCTTTCATGTCCAGCTGCCTGCTATCTGCAGGCAGATTTTCCTCCGATGAACCGTTAGATTAAGGAGGAGAAATGCACCTTCTCAGAGAACTTATTTTCCTCCCACCGCTGGTAACACGGCAGGTTTTTCTACAGCGTGCGGTCTGAACAGTCGGGGGGGATGTGAGAGGCGGGGAGGAGGAAGCAGCTCCGCGCTGTGACTTTCCCAAGGACACGCAGCAGGTCAGCCCCAGAGCCTCGATTTGAATCCAGGTCTCCCAAATCCCCATCCACCAGCCCACTCCGCCTCTCTTCTCCCTGGAGGAAACTCGGTCTCACCGCACATCTAATCAAGCATACGTTTCCCCCTATTCTTGAAGAAAGTTGGAAGAGACAAGTAAATTCGTTCAGCAAGATGACGGCCGAGTTAATTATGTTCTTTTCATACTATTTGCCACTGCACACATGAAGAATTTATTTAGTTACCATACTAATGACAAAGTTACTCAGAAATTACTATTTAATAGGTGCAAGGAAATTCAGTTTAAGAAACAAGGAGAAACAGATGAAGTAACTCCTCTTGCTAACTTAACCCCACAAAAATCCTCCACACAAGTAAGCAAGCATACGTGGCATCCCTTCGCAGAAAGAGCACCTCTTTTTAATTTGTGCAGTGCAACCAGGCGGACCAACAGCCCTGCTGTACTCAGAAAGTTCAGGCCGAGCACCCGTAACGATGCGCCAGCAGGAGTTACGCTGAGACAGAGCTGTCTCATACAGCAGCCATCAGGCTGATGTAAGAAACGCAGCTGACAGATCCTATTGACAAGCACCTGCCGAAAGCTGAAAAAGGAACATCTATTAGAGACGTGCTGTCAGGGAAGCAAATCATTTCTGAAGTTTTAAAACCAAATCTGACCTGACAGCATCTTTTTAATTCCATTAAAAGTATGCAGTGCTTACTGAAGTTGATACTTACTGAAGTTCATACTTACTGCCTCTAACCCTGAAGAGAGAAAGCAGCTTAGACGTCAGCCTCTGGAGGAGGCCCTACAAGTGCACACAGCGCTTTCCAGAATATTTCTATTAGAAGGAGAGACTTGGAACGTGCCAAAAGAACCAGGGCAACCAGTGTCATGAGGAAGAGAGCAAGCTTGGTTTATCATATCTCCTAGTTTGGCCAGGGCAGCAGAGCTTACAGAACAGCCCCCCTCCGTTTTGCATGGCTATGTAGCCACGAGTCTTGGCCACAGAAGGGGCTAACTCCTCAGCCCCGCTCCTTTCCTCCCAAGGTGCAAACTTTTTAGCAAATGCAATACGCCCTAAATGTAGCCAGGGATTTTCCTTCTGCCTGCCTGCCCCACGAGCCTTCATCCGCCTGTGTCCGTTCATCTCCCTCTAACCCTGCCTGCCCAAAGCTTTCGCCCTTCCACATGCTACTCTTCCCATTTCTTCCTTTGCCAATACCGCACCTGGGCGGGGGCTCCCTGGCCTCCATGGCGGCACCGGAGTCCTCGTCCACGGCTGGGCTCTGCAGGATGGCTGCTGGTAGCTTCGGGTCCCCACAGGCAGGAATATCGATGCTCTTCTCCCGCAGGCAGGTCTCTCCTACTGAAGGCTTGCAAGTCTTCCCGCGTCTCCCAGCGGCAGCAGCCCTTCCAAGGGTGAGCCCACTGCTCTTCCCTCCTGGATACCTCAGCAGGCATCCGGGGCTGCAGAGAAAACCCTAAATGCCCGTGATGAGCAGCCCACGAGGAGGAGCCACCGCCAGCACATGACCAGCACGTGGGGAGAACCACTGGTGGCCAGCAGACCTACTTTGCGCCCTCCTGATCTAAAAAACCCTTCGGCTGGGCTCTTTTGTAGATGAAGGCTCCGTTTCTCAGGCTGACTTGTACACACTGAGCTCCCCGCAGTAATTTTCTAGAAGGCAAACACAAGTTGTCCTTCTGAAGGAAAGGTTCAGGCCATTGTACCACCTTATCGCATGAGGAGCATGAGCAAGTGAATCTACTTAGCCCTTACAGATGGAGTGGCCACGGACTGATGAGTTACTTCAATCAAAAGATAGATCAGTTTTCAATTAATCCTTCAGACCAAGTATCATCAGCAAACAGTCAGGCATCTGCCTTTGTGCCCACGTGTCCCAGGGAGGGATTCAGATAGGACGTATCTTGACATCAGTGTTACAATTAAAGCGTTTCTTCAGAACTTGGCAGATTTCTGAATTTCTGAAGAAGTGAAGAGGGTTTGCCATGGTGCAAAACAAATGTTTGTAAAACTTTCATACTCAACTGCTATTAGGCAATTCCCAGAAATTAAAAAAAAAGAAAAAAATGCAAAGCCACAGTCTTTTGGCAGTAGCCATTTTTTTTGGCCTACTGTGGTGAGATAGATTCCTTACATGTATGTGCACCGAGCTTACTGTCTTATGACATCTTGCACATGGTGGGGATGAGGAGAGAACGAACTGTTTATGTACACATCATTACATCTGGATTCAGTATCCAGGCCTCCTTCCCTATAACTCAAGTATCAGATTATTCCAAAAGCAGAAATGTTATCTAACATTCTAATCATTCTAATCCCAGAATTTTTTTTCATCTGGCTCTCAGTTTTCTCAGAGCTGTTTACCGTCCTTTGATAATCTGCTCAGCAGAGCGATCGGGGAGGTAGGAGCACTAAGCTGGCTGCAGCGCTCCTCATATTAGCATTCTGGCAGATGAGGATGGAGTTACATCACTGCAAGCTGTAAATCAGCAAAATAACACATGCTTCCACGCACATTTCCAATGCGTTTGTCTCTCTAGAGGGTTAACTTCCCCAGACCTGTAGTTCTTACTCTCAATAAAACACTGTTAGGAAGGGGGGAAAAAAAAAGTTCTGATGCAAGTTTTGATAGGCTTAACCAAAACCACAGCTATGAAAATGAAACTTTTCTGAGTTCAAAATCCAGAGCTGAATTTTGCATCCTCACTCCACTTTGGAATTATGGTTCCTGTAGTCTATTTTATCTTATATTTCCTCCCCCCCAAAAAAAGAATGTGGTCCTACCGAACCCAACTGTGCTGAACACTTGGAGAAGTAGTTTCTCAACAGGTACAGAGCACGCAAGAACTGCAGACACTTCACGTGGCTGCCTCTGCCAAACGAGCGTGGAGCTGCAGCCCCCTGGAAGCCAGCTCTGTCTCCATCCCCAGCTACAGCGCTTCCGTGCCAAGATGGAGAGCCAGGCAACAACGGCGGTGGTGCTTTTGCGGCGTCTGCTGGGAACAGAAGTCAGAAAGGAATATCGGGCCGGATCAAAGCTCGAGCTGCTTGGCACCCTGCCTCCCGCAGCAGCCACTGGGAGATGCCCGACGAAGAACACAGGAATCGTTCTGAGTAACCGTGGACGTGGATGGGATCTGCCTTGCAGCTCGCAGATATGTCTGCTGGCTTTTCAAGCCTTCTGCTTTACAGGTCAGTCAGCACTGCGTGCTCAGGCCTCTACATGGAACTGCTCCATGGTTTTTAACTCCTCTTTGGTACTACTACACAACAAAAAGCAGAGAAACGGCTCCAGGCTCCTGAAGCAACAGCTACCAGCGAAGGTGCTACCTCAGCAGCAGAAGAAACGAATTTGGAGCATTCCATAAGGAAGCTTTTTATGAAACCAGATTAATACCACAGTCACACCGTGACAGAAATGTTACATTTACATAACTTTCTACCAGCACGCCGTCTTCCAGCTCTAAGCCCCTCTGGTCCCTGTAAGCTGCTTTGGTGAAGCTGCCTTCCCTCACACTCACCCACGGGCGAGCAAGCAGCCAGTCTACCAGCTACTACAGAGCCACTACCCTCATCCCACCTCCCACGGGATTCCGAGATTCCTCCCGTCTTCCAGCACAATCCTACAACTACAACTCTCATGTTTATGGCGTGACGACGCCTCGGGCTCCCGGCATACTCTGTAACTTGTCACGTCGCACGGCCCCGAGGAGCAGGCCCCGCGCTGACACCAACAAAGCCGCCCCAGGGGCTGCACCGGCTCACCACTGCTCCATCCTGGGGAGAACACAAGGCGAGGGCTTCACAAACCTGCTTGGAGCCTGCTGAAAAAAGTTTGGCTTCGATATCGCCCATCTCAGCCAGGTACCAGCAGACACCAGCTCAGCCCCCGGGAAGCACTGGAAGGGGCTCCTGCTTCCAGAACAGGCCTCAGGACCTCAACAGCAGGTACTGGGGCAGAAACCAGACCATTACTGCTCCTCTCACACCCACGTACAACACTGGAAATGCCACAATCTCACTTACATGATTCACCCAAAGTCTGCCACTGTGGCAGGGAACCGGCCGTCTCCCCACACTGCCACGTCCTGACATCCATCCAGCACCACCTCTACAGCAAGGGTGAGACCAAGACCTGGCACCACACACCGTTTGCAAGGCTCGCTCTAGACTGTGACGGCACTTGTGGGGAGCCAGGACCTCAGGTTCCCTTTCATCACATGGGACTTAATTCTTCAGGGTTCTGTTGTACCCCACAGACCGATCTGTTGGGGTGATAGCGAGAGGACGGACAGTGCTATAAGGCCCCATTAACCCCTCTTTTCTAACAGGGTTACAATTGACACCCCGCTGTACCCCACTTGTCACTCCCTCAGGGCTCTGAGTGCCAACAAGTGCCGCCAAGCAGGGCACCGCCAAACCCTCTCCCTCTTCACTGCTCTCCACCAGGGCCTTCCCCACACTCCAGCCCTGCTGCTCATGACCAGCAATTCTTTGAAAAATACGCTATTTCCCACAGCTAGGCTCCACCCCACGGTTGCAGAAGCAAACCAAAGTCACTCTTGCTGTTTGTTTACTTCCTAATTTATGAACCTCTGCAGGAGGAAGCCTGATTGCTCCCTACTTGCAGCCTTCACGACCTCTGCAAAGCAAGCAGGTGGAGGGCAGCGGAACTCATCTAAGCAAACACCGTCAGTCAGGGTGAAACGAGCTATTTTAGCAGGAAGAAATCATCACTGCCAATCAGAAGACGCCTTGGGGAACACATTAAAGCAACAAATACTGTGAAGAGTTTACTGACAGCACCCCATAACAGCCTGCTTTGAAACCCCCCGGGCTGCCGTCGGTCCCTGCGCTGGCTCCTTTGCTGCACCGGCCGCTGCCTCGCGCCTCGAGCCGCTGGCTGCACGGCTGCCACCTTCCACGTGTGCAGCCGAACACTGCTCGGTGCCACCTGCCGCGCCGGGACGTGGGGCTCCTCGTGGCCCCGTGGCTACCGGGGGGTGCCTGCACGCAGCCCCCAGCCCCGAGCCACCCCCCCCACGGCCCAGCAGCAGGAGCCGGGGGTGCCTGCTGCCCGAGGGGGCGGGCTGGCGGAGGGGGCTTCGAAACGAAGCCCAGAACGGAGCAGCCCAGCGCCTGGCAGCGGGACGCCTCGGCTGCGGAGCGGCTGGAGGGAGTGGGGGGGATGGATAGGGGCTTCGCCCTACGCCCCCCTGCAAGGGGGCGGCGGGCAGAGGGTGTCCCACACGGCCAGGCCGGGGAGATCCCCGGGCAGCTCTGGGGTCCCGGGGCGATTCCTGGGGTCCAGCTGAAGCAGGGGCCGCCCGCTGAGGGACCCGCGATCCCGGAGCGGCCGCGCTCCCCCCGCCGCCCCCCGCTCAGCCCCGGGAGCCCCCCCAGAGCAGCCCCCCGGGCTCTTGCCGAGCCCTCCCCCGGCCCTACCTGGTTCCGGCGGGGGGCGGGCTAGCGGCGGCGCGGCAGCCCCATGCCGGCGGCGCTGCCCGGTGCCGTTGGGACGGAGGCTGCGCCCCGCTGCCGCCGCTCAGCGGCCCGTCCGCATGGTTACTGCGCGCCGGGCGCGCCGCCCAGCGCTATATAGCGGCACGGGGAGCTGCTGGGTAGCGTAGTCCCGGATTCCAGACGATGCCGGCAGCGGACCGAGAGCTTAGCGCCCGCGGGACTACAGCGCCCGGCGTGCCCCGCAGGCTGGGGGCGGGCGGCGGGGCCGCTGCGCCTCGGAGGGCCGGGCCGGGAGCGAGGGCGCCCCGCGGTCCTGCCCCGTGCATCCGCGGTGACTTCGGGCCCCGCCTGCTTCGCCGTTCACCCCCCGGCCATGCAGCACGCTGCTGGGGGGGGGCGAGGCCGCACGGGCCCCTGGGCTGACCCAGCGCCGCCCGCCCGCCTCCCATCCCCGTGAGGGGCTCGGAGGAGCCGCAGGTGCGGCCGTCGGGCAGCGCTGAGCCACGGCCGGGTCCCCGGCTCCGAGCTTCAGCGAAGGTCAGAGCAGGGTTCTGCCACGTGCGTCCATCACTGCCCCGCTGCACGCCATCCCTCCTCGGGAACCGGGCAGAACAGTGGTGCCCGACGCTGTCAGTAACCCTAATGAGTTCTCATGTAACCACATCCAGACTCCGGATGAGCTCCGTAGGCTGAGGGAAGGAGCTAGCTGCAACGCCTGCTGCACTTGGGCCTGGCAGTGGCGGCAGGGCGGCCAGCAGAGCCAAGGCGAGGAGCTCTGCCCCGTGGGCAGTGCGTTACAGCCTGCACGCCAAGCGAGCCGTGCCTGGGGGGATTTCCCACAGAGCTGCACCCAGCCTGGCAGCGTGAAGATGGGGTGTGCAGGAGGAGCAGAGGAGACCCGGGGACGTTCTGCTCTGTCCCAGTCTGTGAATTGCCGTTTTGTTGTCCGATGAGCTGCGTACATCTCTGTGCTTCTCCCGCGGCAGTCATGTCGTTTGTCTTCCGCTTCCTTGGCAGCCTCTCTGGAACACAGAGTATCAGAGGCTACGTTTTCCCTCACGGACTACCTTTGCTGGGTCAGTTCTCCGCTGGCTGTGGAGGTTGTGCCAGTGAAGGCCCTCCAGCCAAAAACACTGATCGAGTAGCGCAAAGAACTTGCTAGATTTGAAGGGCTCTGGAAAGATAATTATGGAGAAGTCTCCCATTTGTATAACATTTTAATAACAGTTAAATCAGTGTCTTAATTCTGAAGCACGGTGTACTCAGCACCAGGAAAGAGAATACTTAAGCTCTGCGTGGAAGAGATTTCCTGCCTGTGAAGAAATGACTTAGGACCACAGACACGATCGATGAATGACACCAAAGAGAGGAGCCCTCAGGATCACAAGCTGGAACTTGGGTCTTGTGCAGAAGCAAACCGTCATTTTAATTGTTTAGTCTAGTCTCCTAATACAGGGACGTAAACCTTCCTGGTGAAAGTACAGAAATGATGCCAAGAAGAATTCTAGGGAAGCAAGCACTGGGAACGAGCAGGCGAGGAACACCAGCAGCCTGTCCCAGCAGGCTGGACACGAGCTGGTTTTCCTGAGCTCCGTAACGGCACGGCTGGAATCCCACGGCTCTGATGGGGGCAGGCTATTATCAAGTTTGTGTCCATTTGTTTTTCTGATTTTCTGAGTACATCACGGGGCAAAAGGGACTGCTGATAGCTAGTGGGAACGCAGTGCCTGCCGTGACGCCCAGCGCTGTGATTCCAACACGTGCTGAGATTTCACGGGGCCGTGAAGTGGGTGGTGGTGCTTTCCAGTACTAGCACAGAAGAAAACAGGACAGAAGCCAACCGCGCTGACCCCAGGACGAGGTGAGGAGAAGGGCGTCCCCACAGCCCTGTCAGCCCCCAGGCGAGGGGGGGGCACCGGGAGCCAGGCGCGGCCCCTTTAAGGCGCGGCCGCCACGTGACCGCCGCGGCACGTGACGGCGCCCAACATGGCTGCGCCCGGCGGCTCCGAGGCGCTGCCCCGCCTGCTGCTCCTCTTCCTGGCCTTGGCCCTGGCCCTGCTGCTGGCGGCGGGGACGGGTCCGGATTCGGACCCGGATTCGAGTCCGGCTCCGGCTCCCGGCGGGTCCTGCGGGTGCGGGGCCGGCCGCGGCGGCGGGCGGGAGGCGGCGGCGCGGCGCTACGCGGCGGCACCGGGCGGCGGCAGCGGCAGGAGCGGGCCGGTGAGCGGCGGCGGGGGGAGCGGGGCGGGCAGCGGCTGCTGGGGGCAGCCGGAGAGCCGGCCGCAGCTCGCCTGCACCGCGCTCACGGCGTCACTCGGCTGCGGTCAGCTGGAAGCGGGGATGGGGGAATCGGCCTCGGCAGCAGCCGGGTGCAGCGCTTCGCCGCACCCTCGGAACCGCAAAGGTGGCGTTAGCGGGGCTGCCCCGCATCGCTGTGGGCCCTGCTGCTGGAGCTGGCCCCTGAGCACACGGAGCTGCGTGTACAAGCCAAGTAACGCTGCCGAGATGGAGGTGCTCGGCAGGAAGCCTTGGGGTATTCCCAGCTGAATCTGCCCGGCAGGCTGTCAGGGTTCCTGCCTGGCAATCCATCAGCACGTTTCAGGGTTTGGAAACGCATGCTAGGCTGTGCAGGGAGAGTTAATTTTTCATACGGCTTCAGACAGTGATTCACAAGTGAGTTTTCAGTCCCGCTTTGAGGTCTGCTTCCAGGAGGTGTTTTAGCTACAGTGGATTGGAAAGAGGTTCTTGTTTTTGAGGTTCTTTTTTAGGCTTCTCTTGTTTTGTCAGAATGGAGATGACACTTGTGGAGTAGTGTTAGGGCCACGCTACCCTGGGAAACTTTCTTGGCGAGTAGTTCTGAGACCTGCATTTCCGACATACCAAACGTCAGGATCTCTCACCAAGCGCTGCTATCCGTCAGAACAAGCTGTGCTAGCTTTGCTTTCCGTCAGTGCCTCACCTGCTTGAATCCCTTGTAAGAGCAGCGTGTGGCACAGACGGGCACGCGCCCTGTCAGCGTGTGCTGGGGCATCGTGTGCGCTGGGTTGTTCTCCTCAGGGCCGCCTCTGTCAGTGCTGACAGGATTTCCTGGTGCTCACCCACGCACGGGCCTCTGAGCCGCTGCCAGCAGAGGGAGGTGGCTGAGTTCGGCGTGAGTCTGGGACTGAAGGTAGTCTGGGAGTACTGACAATGAAGTAGGGGGAGTTTTCTTCCCTACTGCGTTCATCAGCTGATGAGGAGTCGGGTGGCTTCTCCGCAAGGTAGCTCTTGAGTGGCGTTAGCCCTTGAAACATCGCCTGCCAGCTGGGCAGGTTTTAAGGAGCCTGAGCTGTTGTTTGTCCTTCTAGCACAGGCTCCTGAGCAGGGATCGTGGCAGCTCTTCATTTTGTGAGAGAAGGGCTCTTGGGTGAGGAATGGTTTGCGTGCTTTAGCGGGGTCTCAGGAAGCACACGGTGAAGTGTGATGAGACCTTCAGGGCCTTTGTCTTCCCAGGAGGAGCTGTCTAAGGCAGAGGGGAAATGTGTTTTGGTTCCCCGGAAACTGGCTGAAGCCTTAAAGGGAATACATCTTACTGAAACAGTTAACGTTCAAGGTTATTTTAAGAAAGTTTTAGCTCTCGATTTCAGTTCTGCTTTGTGTTATTTTCTGAGCAGGTGGGGATCGAGCTGTCAGTGTTGTTACCTCGCTGTGCTGTTTTCATCCATCGGATAAGTGCTGCTGCAAGCCAAGAGCACCTTCAAAGATGAGGGAGCGGGGGAGTAAGACCGCTGAGAGACGTGTCAGTCTTTAATTTTTGGTAACCTGTTTGGTGTTGACTGCTTCCTCTGCAGATGGTCGCCATTCCGGGAGGAGCGTTCACCATGGGCACCGATGAGCCGGAGATACGGCAGGATGGAGAGTGGCCTGCCAGGAGAGTGCACGTTAACGGCTTCTACATGGACCAGCACGAGGTCAGCAACGAGGAATTCCAGAGGTTCGTGAACGCTACTGGGTACCTCACAGAGGTAAGGCGGAGGGGTGTCTTCTGTCATCTCTGTTGATGATATCGAAATCCCCCCTAAAGCTTACCCTCTTGTAGGCCGTCACAGTGTGGCATTTGATTGGAATTTGGATGCTAGAGTGTTTTGGATGTAAGAGTGGAGAGACCAAATTGTCTTTCCCAGCTGCCCAGGAGTCCGAAAGGGCATTAGGGTAGATACTTACTGTTACTTTCAGCAAGCATCTTGATCTGTGAACTTAAAAGTCTTCCCTGCAGAGTGACTGAGGCAGTTTGGTGAAGTTAACAGGTGGCTGAAGAGGTCTACGTGGATTTATTTATTTCCTTGACCTTTGGGTCCTAGGACATCTTTGTACCAGTACAACAATGCTGTTAATTCTTTTTTTTCCTTAAATTAGAAGAGCAGGAATGAAGGGATTTGAAACATTTTGCAATAGTTGAGGATTCTGTAGCCTAGTTCAGTGCAGCTACTTGATACTAAGCTGAGCAATAGAAAGCCCTGCTGCCTGAAGAAGGTGCAAGCATAATAACAGTGTTCTGCGTGTTTCTGGGAACAACAGCCTAAGAAAGAATGTGCTAAGACTCTTTGAAGAAAGATGCCACCTGTGCCTGAGGCTCTGTTCTTTCCTGACAGTTAACTGTTCCTAGCCACTTTCAGAAAACCCTGACAAGCCTTTTAGGCAAACAGAGGCATTGGGAAGGATCAGGTCTCAAGGGAGACGTTTGCTGAATTCACCTGATAAACTGGTTCTCATTTGGAAGACAGGATCGTTCTAGATAGATGAAGGGCTTCTCTTCTCTATGGCGCTATTTCTAAGTTCTTAGCTTAATTACGAAAAAGGCTTAACGATTCTGAGTTTGAACAGGACGGGCTTGTTGCACACAGCTTCTGGAAGGAGCACGTGTGCGGAGGTATTTGAATGGAGCGCTGCCTCAGGTGGAAGTGTTTCACACAGTGCTTCATCTCGGCTGGTGCCGCTGTGTGCTCCACTTACCCTTCCTCCTTTCACCCCATCACACGCTGAGTTTGAGAAAAATAAACTCAGAGTTAGGAAAAAGCAGCACTGATTCTACAGCTTTTTTTGTAATGCCCAGAAACTGTTTTGTGAATTTACATAATGTCCGTGGTACCTGCATACTGAGAGCAAGCAGCCAACCTACTTCTTGGTGGTCTTTACTACAAGTCTAGACTGAGCTCCAATGGCAAATGAAATGTGGAATGCTGAAGACAAAAATCTTCAGATGTACAGATATCTTGTTGAACCAGAAGTATTTCCTTAAAAATTTTTAAGGGGGTGGGGAGGGAAGCTCTTGATGGTGGCTCTCTGTGAGACTGCAAGCTTAGGTCCTTCAGTTGATAAACGTGTTTGCCTCTTTGGGTCTTTTACTTTGGGTGAGAGGAAAAAGACTTGTTTTTTTTTCTCTTGAATTAATAAAAATCAAATGTGGAAAGATTAGTCATATGCTAAAACTTCTTGCAATTTGATGAATGGGATCCTTCTTTTCAAAATGTGCTCCTTGAACAGTTTTGCAGGTATTTGCAGAAGCTCTGTGAGCTGTCATCTGTCCAGTAGCTGTTCAGAACAACGACGTCCTGAGATAAAATGCCTTCTCTGCAATTCCAAATAGGCTTCTTTAAAAGCAAACTCAAAATTACTGTTAGAATTTCCTTATTCTTGGTAGAATAAAGCTGTGGATGTGACTGGCATTTTAAGAATGCTTCTTTGATAATGTGATTGATTTTTTTGTTCTTTCTCTAGGCAGAGAAATTTGGCGATTCCTTTGTGTTTGAGGGAATGCTGAGTGAAGAAGTGAAGTCTGAAATCCATCAGGCAGTGAGTACCATGGCAGGGTAAAACTTGCTTAGAAGTCACTGGGTAGATGCGTTAGCACTAATGGCCATAATATCTAAATTGAATGATCTTTTCCAAAGCCATGGGCAAAAATGTGAAGGAGTGTTTGGCCTAGAGTACTAGATTTCCTCAGATGTGGGGGATCAGCAGTCTGGTCTCTGGTCTTCCTCTTCTCTCTAGATAAGCAAAGAGAGAGGTGGGACAGTTTGAGAATAAATTATTTCTTCATTAGGTTTTACTTATGCACGCTGTTTGATCCAAGGTACAGCTTGAAGAGTTTAGGGGGTGTTAGTATTTATTCAGACAAGCAACTGGGAATACCTGGGCTTTGGTAGGTAGTCATTTTCACCAAAATGGTGGAAAGAATTCTCCTTGCAAGTGAAGTAACTTTGAGTAATGAATGTTCGTGGTTCTATATAAATGATGCTCTTGGTGGAGGGCGGAAACCTTTAGAGTGTGATTTTATGTTAGGTAAAAGGGACGGTCTGACACGATTTCTGGAAACCTCCATGTGCCTATGTGCTGTGACTGGCAAAAACGTGGGGCTTGGTTTCCTACTGCAAGGAAAGAAAGATTATGAGAACTGTTTGCATCTTTGAATTCAAAATAAGCATTTGTGTATTGTGAGATCTAAGAAGACTAAAACAGACTTGCCAAATACTAGCGTCACTGATGCTGAAGGAAGTATAAACGTAGCTGGGATCATCCCATCCTCACCACAGAAATCCAGCTGACAGTATTAGAGGTGTTCTTCTTCCTGCCTTAGTTCTGTGATGCAGAAGTCTCTGAAGTAGGCTCTCTATTTCTTATTTGAACAGAGTTCTAGAATAAGCTCAGTCTTGGCTACTTGTATAAACAAACAGTGTTGGGAGCCACTTTCCTGGGTGTGTCAGCCAGATTCTAAAGTATTGGCTGTAATGCTCACAGCAGAGGCTGGAATGGAGTCCAAATGGGTCTCCTTGGCTGCTTTTATTTATGAAGTTTTTCTGTGCTTGTTAAATGTGAACTTAGAGTGACTGTCCTTTTGCTGTGTTTTTCCACATTTCTTATTAGGTCATTTTGGGAGGTACTGGCATAAAGAGCGCCTTTGGATAGGCCTGGAGAAAGACTGATTGTTTGGCTCAGTGCTCTGAGAACACTGCCTGCCTGCCTTGTAGTTTGGCTCTCGGTGCCGTCCCTGTGGTCAAACTTATGTCCTGAAGCACTGTGATATTTACTTCCTGACCTTCTCACAATGCTTCTTTTCCCCCTCCTGTGTGCTTGCCCCTCACCAGCTACATGGCATGAAACCCAGCTTCGGGGCCGGCACCTCTGTTCCAAGGGGTCAGAGAGCAGAGAGCAGGGAGCTGTGGAGCTGGGGGCAGACCTCTAATGCCTGAACACCCGGCTTAGCACCTTGTATGGGCTCCCACCTGTCACAGCTGTGCCTTCTTGTTCTAGGATGTGTTTTCTATGAGAGATTAGAATTGGAGAGTACTGTGCAGACCTTAGTCCTGAGGCGCACTGTTAGAATGGGATGTAGTCGGCTTCTCGAGCACCCACGTTCTGTGGAGGCAGAATTGGTAGCTCTCCGTAGGCTGTGCTTTCAAGAAACAAGTTGCTACAGACAACTTGCAGGAAACTTCTTACTGATAAAATGCGGAAACTTTCCAGCTGTAGTGGGGGGTTTCAAGGGCTCTGCGGAAGCAAACCCTTCCTGGGGTCTGCAAGCTTAAACAGAAAACAAAACAGCCAAACCCCAATCTGGTAATTTCTAGCTTCTTAGATTGCCTGAAATGTTTAAATCTTACTAGCTCCTGCTGGAGGAAAAATGGTGGAAGAAATCTAACACTGTTCAAATATTTACAAAAAAAGTGAACATATTTTAAAACTTGGCTGCTGCAGCGTAGCTGTTAAAATGTAATTAGTGAAAGTATAAATAGCGTGAAGTTGGTTTGCATCAACAGATCGCGATGATCAGTAACAGAAGAGTAAGGCTCGTCTGTCAGCGTGTCTTAGCTGATACGGCAGCTTGTGGTAGGTACCTGCTTGAATCGTGGCTATCACCAGGAGAAATAAGAGGCAAATATTTGTGTGTTACTGGTACTGAGAAATACCGAACCAAGCTGTTGGGGGAAATGACTGCAGCTTTGGGCTCTTAACTTAGATGTGGTTGGAGGCTTTTCTCCAGTGGAGGCGCAGTGGGGCTAAGAGCAGATGGCCACAGGAAGAGCAGTAGGAATACATTCTGCAAATCTTATTTCGTACACAGTGAAGAATTGGGGAAAGATGGAAGTGAAGATACGGACCCAATTGGTGTACAGCAGCTCCTATAACGAGTGGGGCATGTGGGGTGCGGGTGTCTGCGGGTTTTGTTCTCTGGCAGCTTTGGCTTCTCCAGCTCATAAGCTGGACGGATTTGTCACAGGCCCTGAAAGGAAGCAGACAGCTAAATAAGAAATAAGAGGTGGGGCTGGTGAAAGCGAATGCGGGAGCAAACAGCTTAGCACATAGAATAATTGTTGGAGCTCTGGGTGTGCGTTTCCTGGAGGTGAGGTGGTCTCCCAGATATCTGCCGCTACCGGAATGTAGGTGGGACCTAATCCTCCTCTGGAAGGAAGCAGTAAAAAGGGGTGTAGCAGCCAAAAACGGAATTGTTCTAGATTTCTGGAGACTCGAGTTTTTGTTCTGGCCTCTACCTTTGCTGTGTTAATGTGGCAGAGAGAGGGAACTTAGCACTGTAACGGATGAAGGGGATGCTGGTGGGACTGGCAAGGACTTCTTCAAATTAAAAACAAAAATGACTTTCTAGGGGTAGGGGGAGAAGGTTCTTCAGAAGTGAAGGTTCTTGTGTGGGCCCACTACTTCTGATAGCTTAACATTAAAATCTGTTCTTAGACTTGCAGGTTAAAACCAGCTGTTAATTACTTGTGGCCTTTCTTGGATGCTTGGCTCTCGTGTCATTACAGGCTAGAATTGCCGATGGCTTGGCAGTCAGAGGGGTTTTTCCTTTCCTTCTTTTTGGGAGCGGGCTGGGAAGACGGGTGGAAAACACCCTCAGCACTTAGAGGTTTTGCTGTTCTTGTTTTGTGATGAGACTCTTTGCCTGACCGCGTATTTCCCTGACTGAGTGGAGGAGGAAGCGGGGAGGGGAAATGCATGGCCGATGCTATTATTCCATTTGTATGCCATTTTAACAGATCCTAGAGCAAAAAGCGTGCGGGCCGTGTCTGTGAAATGAGGAGGCACTGAGGTGTGCTTGCCGATGAGGGGTTTAAGAGCTCTTGCAAATAACTGCAAGAGTTCTTGCTTGCTGTGCAGCCACCGTGAAAAAGGCAAACAGAACAGCACTTACCAAGGCTGGTGTTTAGCATAAGTCAAATTTGCTCACTGGAGAGTTGTGGGAACATTTTTATCCTTGGCTTGTGGAAGACAGCAAAATTAATTTCTGCTTCTAGGCCAGCCAGACTTTGCAATGAAGAGAGCAGGAGCATGCAAACCTGTAGCCATCATTTATTCTTGGGAGGTATTGCATTTTAATCCCGGAATGCAGTGCAGTCAGTTGACTGGCAGACTTGAGCAAGTGCTATGAAACTGGAGTTCGGGTCAGCGCAGAGCTACTGGGTGCTGGGTTCATCCTCGTTTGTATGGAAACCTCTTCAGTGTGCTGAGCTGTGCAAGTGCACCTACTTAGAGCAATTCCTCCAGCTTGTAGCTCAAAGGTCCCGAGTCCCATTCCAAAAATGGTGAGAGCGTTATGCGTTTCACATGGTCATGTCACTAACCTGAAATGCTCGTGTTGGCAGGATAGCAGTCTTAGCATTCGCAGTAGTTCCTGTGAAAAAGGTACATTCTGACAGCGTGTAACAACTTGGTGACCTGTGGCTTGGGGAGAGCAGGTAGGTTACTGGGTAGGTTATTGGGTACTTCCTGGTACCGTTAAAATGTCAGCATATGTTCTGCATAAGCAGAAGCTGACAAACACTTTGGTACTTTAAGAGCAATTTTTGCCTTTACCACGCTTGGCTCTTGCTCTTTCAGAGGAAACTGAAACCCAAGGAGGAGGTGGGTGAGCCTGCCTCTTGTGGACCTCAGTGCTTCAAAAACTCTCCAGCTGGAGTTGTGAAGGTGGAGCTGTGACATGTTGATCTCTTTTTTTATGCCATTCACTCCTGGGACTAAAAGATGTGCAACAGGCAGCTCTCACTGGAAATTGCCACTAATGTCGGTCCGTGTTTCTTGGTGTAAACTCCGCCTGTGAAGTGGGGCATTGCCTGTGCCTCAGGCTGTAGGTGCATCCCTGCATGCCTCGTTCTTAAAGCTCAGATCCATTTGGTTATTGGAAAAAATGACTAGCTTGAGTGCAGATTTAGATGTTGGCTGAAAAATAAGCTTCCAAAGATGGAACTCACGAGGAATATCAGTTCCTTAAAAGAAGCTTCTCTGGATTCCAAAACTTGCACTTAATGAATCTTGCTGGATTTTAGTATCAAATAGTTCTGGCTATTTTTCTTGGAGGACTCACACAGCTGTGAAGTATAACCCTTCTTTGAACGAGATTCAGTGACCTTTCCTCGTATGAAGGAAAATGTCCTTCATAAAAGTAAAGGGCTTGTTTTCAGTTTAATATGAAATCCTTTCTCTAACTCAAACTCTCTTTATTCTATAAAGCTGCCACATCTCATTTTGCAGTACCGCAATCTCAAACTCCTTACAAGCACCGGGACTTAAGGCAAGCAGTATCTGTAATAATAGTGATACTAAACCCAAATGTTACCCAATATTAAACAAAACCCTTACTGCCTTCGTTTCTGAGCCTTCCCTCTTCTAATGACGGAGGCCAGAAGTCAGAAAATAAGAGCGAAAACAGATTCTTCTGTAATTCTTTTGTAATTAGAGCTTTTTGGGGGCAGGAACTTTTAATTGAGGTACTAAACAGTGCGAGGCCTGTGGTGCTGCAGGAGCTGGTGCGATGCAGTGTTAGTTACCAGGGGTTCCCTCAGCTACCTGCTTCGCTGCCATTTCAGCGCTCTTAATTACTGGTTTGGTGGAGAACTGGGCGATGGTGTTTCAGTTCAGTTTATGTACATAATTACAGAATGTTGGCTCTGTTGCAGAGTGTTTTTGAGTACAAATACGAATTACGGCTGCGCATACAGATGGCAGGCCCCTCTGCAGCTGCCGTGGCGACCCTGATAACCAGCTCCAAGGGACCCATTCTTCGCGCCGAGCCCCGGAGCCTGCTCGCGCTGCCACTATTTACATTGCTGCGTCTCCCTGCCTCAGTTCCAGCTGTTCCAACTTAAACACGGGCCAGTTGCCATGGGGATGAGCAGTCCATAGAAATAGGTCATGCTCGTGCCCTTTGCAGTGCGCTGGTGGCAGGGAGAAGCCGCGCTGCAGGCGGAGGTGCGCAGGCAGCGTGCCGCTCCTGCGGGGCTTCTCCTTGCACCTGGAAAAGGGCTGTGGCATTGAGGGGAGCTGCTGCACAGCTCCAGCTCGCTCAGAGCCATCCCTTCTGGCGTGGTGTATTCTCAGTTTGGCCACAAAGCTGAGTGGGCAGGGGGGCTACGCTTTGTGCCCCCTGCTGACCGTGGGCTTGAAGAAGTAGGTGAGAGCAAGCAGCCAGCATGCCGCGGGGTCCACGTCAGCCCCAGGAGCGGGGGTTTGCTAACTCAGCATCCCAAATAGCTGCTGCTGCTGGGTCTGGGATCGCTGAATCCTCATCCCTGTGCTGGACTGAGCTGCTGTGCCCACAGGCAGCTCTGCCGGCAGCTGTTGGTGCATGGCAGAGCACTCCTGGGCTGCCAGGGAAGGAGGTGCCGCAAGGACACAGGCTGGGGAGGAGGCAGGAAGGTCTCTGCCCTGCTCCCAGCCATGGAAGGCATTTTTGGGAGACGCTAGGAAGATACCCTAATACAATACAGAAGAATAAATGTAAAGTTGCTTATGACCGGGCCCCAGCCTCATGTGATTTCTCTGGTTTCTGAAAGGGAAAATGCCAGCGGCTCATCTGCTGTGCAGTATTTATTTTTATATCTTAAACTCCTTGCCCTACTGAAAATGTTAAATGTTCTATTTTTTCCTTCAGCAGTTCGTGAATCAGCTGTTGCAAGTTTTAGGATATTTCTTAGAGGAGGGAAAGTTGACAGAGATGTCTGTGTATCTGCCTTACATGGATAAAACCTCATCCAAAAATGATATTCTTTACTAAAAAAATACTCTTATGTGACAGCAGTGAGGTTGCCCAGCCCATTGGGTATATTTCCCAGAGGTAATGCTTCAGAACTTACCTGCCTCCAGCCTGTGCACACGTTGCTTTTGCAGCCAGGTGTCTTTTTATCAAGCCACCCTTTAATAAATGATTACTGAAGTGTTTTACAGACTTCTCTTCGGTCAGAAAGCCATCTTCAGGTGATTCCTGAATTGCTGAAGTTGTCGCTGTGCAGTAAGCGTTGGTTGCTCAGGTACGCGTCTTGGCCTGCTGTATGCTGCTTAGGTCTGTGAATGCAGCCCTTATCACGTGAAACTCATATTGTAATGCCGCAGCACATCGACAGGTTTGGTGCTGCGTATCTAGACAAGAGCATAGATTTCTCGTGATTGCATGGGCCTGACTTCATGTTGAAAGCTGCAGCGTCACTATTTCAAGTGAGTGACTGAAGGTGAGAAGTGGAATTAGACCCCCAATTAGCTGCTCAGTTGAGTTTATTTTCTGTATTTATTTTTATGTTAAGGGCATTTCCCTACTGCTTTTGCAGTGCCGGTAGCATGGTATAATGCTGATGATGGAACTGACTTTCCTGATGTTTCCCTATCCCCCTTTTTTTTCTGTGTGTATTTAGGAGGGATTTTTCTTTGAGATAATTGCAAAGTAGTCTAAAAGTCTTAAAACCAGCAGTTAATGGAGCAATTAAAGCTAGGATATCCCAGCCTACCTTGATAAGAAAATTGAATACTTAAAACTTCTCAAATTTTATGCAAGCTGATGGTGGGAGTAAAGGCTTCAGCTGTGCAAATCGCTTCATTTGAGCAGAAAATCGTAGGTTGGAGTTAACTGTTGAGGTACCTTCACGGTGGGTAGTCTTAGAGGTTCTCACTTCTTCAGTGCTAAGGGTCTGTAATAAGCAGAACAGGAGCTCTTCAAGTTTAATCCTGAAGCAGAGAGATGGATAATCCTGAGTTTTCAGCTGGATCAGACCAAACCGAGCACTGAGCTGCTCTGCCTCTGAAGCGTGGCTTGCTCCTGGAACTGCCTTTCCGTCTGTGTCGAGGCAGTTGTGTAAGGTTTGCAGAGCTGCTATGTTTAACCAATTCTCTCACAAGTGACAGGCTATGCAGTAAAGAGCTAGAAAGGCTCTCTGCTCCATGTTTTTTTAATTTAGCATCTCTTCAGGATCTGTTCAGCAGCATATGCTGCTGTTTGCACAAAGTGGCTCTGCTGCCGGTCTCCAGAACCCGTGTTTAGGAGTGAGGCGTGAGAACGCTCAGCGTTAGGGAAGTAACTAAGCTCATTAGTGGCAAGGGAGGGCTTTGCTGTGCTAAATGTGATGTTGTAGTATCTGTGTCTAATTAGCTTTCCTGCTAATTAGATTTAGAGCAATTAAAAGCTTTAAAGACTTGTGAGAAGTTTTTGAAAGGACCGTACATTTCAGGTACGTGACTTTCTCTTTGGGAAGGAGCATCCTGGCACGCACTCAGCGCTGTTGGTGGCGGACTTAAATTAGTTCCCAATTAATTATTGCAGTCTGTATGTAGTCTGTCGCTGTTGTCGGTGTCCTAGTACTGTGTGTGTAACTTCTCTAAAGATCTGGGTGTTCTGCAAAGACTGGCAGCCATTTGGCATTCAGTTCATCGGAGCCAGAAACAGAAGATCTGCACGCGTAGTGCTCTCAAGCAGAGACTATATTTTCCCCGGTTTAAAATAAACCATTTTGATTGAAAGCATCTGCTTTTTCTTTTGCATAATGAAAATGTTTTCCATAATTAGTCTTCTAAAGTGTAAGTCTTTGCAGTCTCTTGCAGAGATTTTTCCCCTAAACTAGAGGTGTCATTTGGAAAAAAAAAAAAACAAAAACACAAAACTTGTCTTTAGTAACTATCAGGATAAAATTTTACTGCTGATATTTCATATTCAACGTGAACTTTTAGCAAATAGTACTGTGGCTCTCTTCTTTTCCTTTAAGAGATGTCAGGTTCTGGCTGCAGATTTCTGTCCTGTCTGGAGTGTAGATTAAACCTCAGAATATACAGGGAATTGGTTAAATCAGCCTAGTTCTAAGCCTATTAACTGCAGCATCTGTTTAGCAGCTTGGCCGTTCTGAGGCTTTAGGATAGTGCTATGAGAGGATCTCAGCTGAACGGAAATCCCATCTTTGGGTTTGGATGCTCAGTAACAAAGCTGTAGTTTCTGGTGAGAGCAAATACTTCAGTGCAGGATTGCCACTGATTGACAACAACCAGCCTTTAGGTAAGGTACCCAGGCATCTGCTGGGGGCAAGTCTGCCTGTGACCCTGTGACGATAGGAGAAGAGGGAAAAGTTGCCATTTTTAGTGGAGACTGGATTGGATGCTTGAAAAAAAAAAAAAAGGTGCTGTGTCTATGTGTATTAGTAGCACTTTATTTGCTAGGCACTTCATTTTTTTTTATTTTTTTTTTTTCTGTTGAAACATTGAAGTGAGAGATCTGAGGTTTGGGTGAGACTTTTCCTTAACTAATGTGTGTCAGAGATGACTCCTGTTTGTGTAATTGTGTTAAATGCTCTTCACTGTTGAAGAATGAAGCCTCCTCCTGGAAGTCAAGAGTTCAATGTGCTGTGCAATGACCTTCTCAGCTTGGAAGTAAGCACAGTAGAAGAAATCCTTAGCAAATACTTCCTTGGCTTTGCAAAACCAAATTTGAGACTTTGGGTTAGTGAAGTCCTGTGTTTACATTATTACACAATAATCAGCTTGCAAGAAAATCTTCAGTAAACAACCATTTTAAAGAAAAAAATCGGGATGTAATGGGTTAAAAAAAAAAAGCTTCACTTCTGTGTCACCTCTGTCTCCACCTTCTGGAAGCTGATAGCCAAGAATTCAGAATCAGCTTGCTGAGTTAAAATAGCTGGAGAGCAAATGTGTCGCAAGATGCATGTTTTGACCCTAGTTAAAGGATGTCATCAGGATTTTGTTTTAGTTATTCCAAAACACTGACTCCAGGGAGCAAATAATTGGGATGAAAACCTTTTCAAGGCCAAAACTGTCTTTTATAATCTCTGCAGTATGTGCCAGACCAAAAGCAGCCGGGATGTTAAGTGGTTTAAATGCACGATGCATGGAACGTTGTGAAAGGCCCAAGTACAACTTAATGCTCTGGATGAACTCTTTCAACCACCACCACCTGAGATGTGATGGGTCAGTTAGCTACAGGCAGAGCCTCGAGCTGTGAGCTAAAGCTGTGTGGCCAGCTGCCACGCTGTGTTTGTTTCAGAATAACCTGTAGCTGGGTATTCACGTGGTCTTCCCTGGCCATTCTTGTCCCTCTTGTCCCTTTTCAGGTTGCAGCTGCTCCCTGGTGGCTGCCTGTGAAGGGGGCCAACTGGAAGCACCCTGAGGGGCCTGACTCCAATATCTTCAACAGGTAAGTCTTAATTAGCCATTCAATTATAAAATAAATATATAAATAATGCTTGTTATATAAATAAACCTGTACGCATGCACCAAGAACCAAGGTGCAACAAAGGGTTTTGGTGAGTTACCTGCTTGCTGCTGCTCCTGTGACCATTTTACTTCCTCCAGGGCGTTGTGTGCAGCGTTCAGTGGCTGTAGGGCTCATGTCCCAGCAGTATTTCAAACGTGTCAGTAATTACTTTCCACCCCAGGTTAAAAGAGTCCATAGTGAAACGTGTTTCAGTGTGTGTGTGTTCCACTGCTGGTACATAAATATGTGCAGAAGAGTTGATCTTTTAAGGGTAAGTTTAGAACAGTCAGTGCAAATCTGGTTGTGGAGGTGAAGAGCAACTGCTAGCTGTGTGCACACTTCAGTAGCGCGTGTGGTGTCTTCCATCTGGGATTCAGAGGCCTGGCTTTCTGGCAGCAGATGACTAAAGAGTTTTGTGTTTTTAATGTCTTCTGACTTTGTGGGCTGATTATCATGGAAAAGCAGTTGTTACTTTATCTGGAAGCTAAATGCTTTGGGAAAAGTGTACTCTGAGCAGCCTACGGGGAGTGCCGTGCCTCGCTAGTGTTAACTCTGAGACCTGCCAATCGGTATCTTTATACAATCACTTCTGGTTAAGAAGTAGAATGAATTCTATGCCTAGAAAATCCAAAGGCTTCACTTTTTCTCAGGTAGTTTAGGTAGCTCTGGGCTGCACATGCTGAGAGCCACTGCTGCAGCTGTGCACGTTACTGTGCTCTTGGATGCGATGTGACTGTCCTCGTTTGGGACCTCTTGTGTATATTGCAAGTCTTTCACTAGGCAGGTGACATCGAAGTTGATGCTAACTGCTTCCCTAGTTAAAGTTTCTAAACTGCTGCTGGAAATAGGCAGCCTCCCCAGCCTAGATCTAGTAGATACTGGCATGTTTCGGAGTCCCCTGAGGACAGGGTCGTGTTAGTGTAACATCAGCTGCTGCCTGCACTGCTTGGTAACGAGTCCGTTGTCGTTTCTCCAAGGGCAATGAAAGACTTATCTGAGGCAAAAATAGAGATAATATCAGGAGGCATTGTTAGGGGAGGTTGAGAAATTTAGGTCACAGTCAGCACATCAGAGCTGGAAACCTGCCACGCGGATCTGGTGTTGTACAAACTTGGCCTGGTACAGCTGCTAGCGAGCTCGTTGTGTGGAAGCAGTACGACGGCCAAGCAGGCCTAGACTGGCTCGTTAAATGAGGCAGAAAAGACAAGTTAATAGAAAGGCCTCTGAGGCTGTCTTCTGGGTCAGCACCCTCAGCTCTTGAAGTGACTTGGTGTGTTGGAGGCTTGGATGGGGAAGGTCCTCGTGACAAGGATGACGAGGCGTTCGTTTAGGCTTTGTGGGAAGGGAAGCCAGGATTCGAAGTGCAGTTCTAGAACCAAGCCAAAGGAAAGATGGGAGCCTCTGTGTAAGCTGCGGGCTGCCTGAAACACCAAAAGAAAAAGCTTTGTTAAACTTGTGCAGTTTGCTGTTTCCTGGATTGGGAGCTGCAAAAGATGGTGTTGGTAGGAGTAAGGACACTCGTCGCTCCTATCGTAACTTGTCCAGTCCTGACTGGAGCAGCCAGGCTGTGAGCTCCCTCACAGTGCTTTGTGGCCAGCTCTTACGGATTCTGTCAAGTTTTCTGTGGTGTGTGGCTGTGAGGCTGCCCGGTTCTGCTGACGGTCTTGTCCCGTTTGTTTTGTTCCCAGAATGGATCACCCAGTTCTTCACGTTTCCTGGAACGATGCTGTGGCGTTCTGCACGTGGGCAGGGAAGCGATTACCAACCGAGGCTGAATGGGAATACAGCTGCCGAGGGGGCCTTGAGAATAGGTAAATGCCACTGATGTGTCTCTGATAGTATGGAAAGCTGATATTTACTGGATTGGGAAAAGCCTTGAGAGTTTTGTATTGCCCTGCACGTCTCTTGTACAGAATGTGTTTCTGTGGTAAATATAACCCAGCCTTACTGGGAACACATTCCTTTAGGTAAATTGGTTTCCATAAATACCTGAGGGGTATTTTGTCATCTAAGTCCTGTAATAGAGAAAGAATGCAAAGAGCCCGAGTGGAGGAGATGTGACCATGCCAGGACACAGGACTGCTGGCATCGCATGCAGGAGACGTAAGATAAAAAAAAAAGGGGCTTAGTGCCAGGGATGAAAGACTTGCCAAAGAGCTGGAGAAGTAAATAAGCGTGTTGCTTCACAGCAGCTTTTGGGGCAGTGGATACGCCTGTTAGGTGTCTGTGGGCTCAGGGAAGACAAGGTGAACAACAGTTTGTGTATTCTCCCTCCTGTGTCCTGGACTGCATGCTGCACATGCTGCACCAAGTGCTGCCTTCCCTTCCTCCGTGCACATGTTGTCCTTGCAGAAGCCTTGTTAACTTTTAATTCTGGTAGATACTGGTACAAACTGAACTGGAATACAAAAAGTTTCACCAGAGTAACGGTGCCTAAGGTGTTTTACTTTTATTGAAGAAAAAAGTTTGACAACTGCTTCTCTGTCTTTTAACAGGCTTTTCCCCTGGGGCAACAAGCTTCAGCCAAAAGGCCAACACTATGCTAATATCTGGCAGGGAGTGTTCCCAAGCAACAACACTGCAGAAGATGGGTACAAAGGAACTGCACCAGTAAGTGTGGCTCAACCTGAATTATCATACGGAAACAAACTTCTTCCTAAAATTGAGGCCTGTGTTGAACGCAGTGAACAGCGAACGTTTTCCATTACTGTACTCTTTCACCTTTAGACTTTCAAGTTCTAATATATTTCACTGCAGGCTTGAGTATTACCAAGGGACACTTTTTAAAAGCTTAATTGAAAAGTAAAGATTACCTTCATTCTAACTTCCAGTTCATCTCAAGCTGACCTCTTTTCCCTGTCTCCGGTAACTTTTGAGTCAGCTGCTGAAATACTTTGCCTCCACATTTGGCATAGCACATTTCTTAGCTCTCATTTTTGGTTAGGTGTTCCCAAGGCTACAAAACTGTACAATAGTTTAAAAGAAATGAAACTTCCCTTTTTGGAAAAGCTGAGTCTGTCCGATATGGCAAACAATGGAGTGGAATTTTAAAGACAAGCTTGTGAATAAATTGTGGCAGTCAAAATAAGTCCAGAGAGTTTAATCAGCGGAGAAATCTGTACATGTGAGCTGACAGCCGCTCTTGTTTTCTTAGGTGGGAAAGGGAATTGGTAGAGGTAAAAAAGTTAGAGGTAGCATAGCATACAAATGCTATGTGCAGGTCTGTGTTTGATCAAACAGTGCCCCTCTTTAGAGGATCAGTCAGCAAAACCAATGAGAAGGTGCCACGTGCCTTCACAGGAACACGGTGCGTTCTTTCATTCCGTTTTATTTAAATGGAGTATGTAAAAGCATTATAGCTCTGCACTACTAGCTTGTTTGTCTTTGAGATATGAAGGCAGATGCTCTTGGCAGAGATGAACATGCCTTCAGCAGACGGGTCTTCACGTTTAAAACCCTTATTTAATGTGGCATGGTCTAAAGAACTTGCATTTGTGCTACGTATCTTCTGTAGGTCACTGCGTTTCCTCCCAATGGATATGGCTTGTACAACATTGTAGGAAACGCCTGGGAATGGACGTCTGACTGGTGGGCTGTTCACCATTCAGCAGAGGAAGCTCATAACCCCGTAAGTATTTTATTGGCATCACGTGAGGTTCAGAACTCCCTCTTAGTACTCTGGTCTGGTTGCTGTTCAGAATCATCCTGTGCTTTGCTCCTCTCTGCGTGGGATGGGCTGTGTTCTGGTGAATCAGCAAGTATCACACCACAAGCCATCAGCACTGAACTAGTAGTGTAGCCATGCCATTTTATGTATTTTCTTGGACAAACCTCCACGATTGGTTAGCAGTTGAATACTTCCAAGCTGACCAATAATTTGCCAGTACAGTGGAATTACTTTTTTAAAAAAGCAATAAAATGTGAGAAGATTGCTTTGTTGCTACAAGCTGCGCTATTTATTTTTCCAGGTGGAGAACAAACCATGCTGCATTTATTTTAATGCCTTCTACTAGCTCATTTAAAACTTGGCATGTGATAAAGCTGATGCTTATGGGTAGAAGTAGCGTACTGGGCTTTGACGGGGTTAATCTTTTGTTTTCTTTGTGGCAGCCAGAGAAAGAGGCCCAGCAGGGTAAGCTTTGTTTGTGGGGTTTCTCATGCGCTATCTCTCAGTAGATTCAAGCTCTAATGTTACATCCCCTTCTCTCTCACTTATCTAGGACAGCTAAATCTGAGAAATGAACTGCTCCGTTCTCACAGAGCTTGTTTTGTTCAGACACAGTTATCTGTAATGAGAAAACGAGTTAAACCTCTCTGGGCAGGAGCTATCTGTTGCTGCAGGATTTGAGTATCCCCGTGCTGTGGTCTCGTGTGATACGCTGGCTTTGTCTGGTATGCTGGACGTGATCGCAGCCCTGTCTGAGAAGTCAGCAGCTGGAGGCAGCTTCAGGAAGCTGTTAAACTTTTTCTGCTGGTCTGTACATAGCAGAGGGTGACATTCTGCTCTTCCAGGAGGATGTTGCCAGCATGAGAAAATGGGCTCATCTTGGGGTCTAAATTGCCCTAGGTCTGTACTAACAGTTTCATCACCCTGGTGGAGAACCTGGAGCCCTGATGTGTACCGATCACACTGGCCAATTCCAAGTTACTGTGTCCCAATGAGGTCCTTCAGGTCTTTGTGGTGGGTGAAGCTGTGTGTCAGGTGGTATATTTACACAGCTCTTCCCAGGTAACTGAAATGTTGGGAATGTAGGGGTTTTTGTTGCTTGATTTAAAAAAAAAAAATAGGATGGGCCATTCTTTACTTCTTGCTGGCAGGCAGTCATAGCAGTTTAACAGTTGCTTAAAAATAAAAAGGCAGCAACCCTCCTTTCCTTTGGAACCTTGGCTGTGTTGGATCACCAGGTGCTCTTTCTCAGTGTGTACAAATAAGTTGTGATGCAATTTGAGAATTTCACGATCATTCAAATTTTCTACCCACTTCTGTAATAACTCTGTAAAAATTCAGTAATAATGAAAAGCTGTATAGGATGAACTCTCTTGAATGTATAAATACACACCCGTCTCTTTCAAGCAGCAGTTCTCACCTTGCATACATTCTGTGTTGAATTCAGGTGCTGGTGAGAAACAAGAGTTACGTTTCACTTCAGAATTTTGCTGTGTTACACAACCTCACAGCCTCTTACATTTAGGTTTTTAAGTTCAGCACAAACATTTCCCAAACACTTCGGACAGGATTTAACAAGGAGGTGTTAGTAATGATGCCTTTAGTTTTTTTCAATTGGGAAACCAAGTGTCAGGATCTAAGGTCTGAGGCCAGGCCCCCCAAGGTGAATTCCAAAGAGTTCTGATTAAACGGATAAGGAAACTGAATCTCATAATGCGAGAAGTTGTCCCCAAATAGCCAGGCTACAGTACCTTCCGAGACACTGAACGTGATTAGCACCGTATCTATCAGAGCCAATCTCTTAAGTCTCTCCAGAGTACAAGTCAACGTAACCTATGTATAGGATACGTTCCTTCTGCCTAAAAGCCTAGGAGTTCTTCTAGAGGGTCTGAGGTTGGTGAAAGGGTTTTTTTTTTTTTTTTAATTTATTTTTTAACGCGTTTAGTGTAGGATCTGAAACCTTCTGTCTTCTCGAACTGGAGAGATTTTGGCTGTACTGTGGACTGGTAACAAGGAATGTAACATGGAATTTTATGCATGTGTTTTTCCTGTAATTCATTGGCTTGCACTCACAAATAATTACCAAGGGCAAAAAATAAACTGGGACATCTGAAAGTGTTTTGTAAGTTGTTTGCTGTCTTCTCAAAGTATTAGATCTATATTGTTCTATAATAGTGGTTTAGAAAAAAACTTCTTTGCCAGGTATAGGACCGTGTGGGACCTTTACCCTATGCTCCAGCAGCTGTAGCTGTGCAGCTGGATGATGAACCTTCTAACCCTAAATTAGCACAGCCCTCTTCATTCAGAGGAGCTGTTTTGGAGCTAACAGCAAGGATCACTGCTCTGTGTTTGCATTGCAGTTTTTAATGGGAAATCCTGCTCAACAGCTCCATTGTTTTCTGGTTTGTCTCGTTCTCATGTGGCTTTTTTTAGGTCAGTTTTCTGATGCCTGGCTGTACCCTGGCTTCCCTTAAAATGAGATTAGCAGGTTGTCTGAGTTGATTGTGCCTGGTGGTGGCTTATCATGCAGCGGGGCTCAGTGCATCCACATGCAAGGCTTGGAAGTCAGTTCCCAGGGACCCTGGAAAAGGCGTGAGCCTGCCCTGCGGGGGAGCACCCATGCACAGAAATCAGAGGGCACAGTACATGGGTGTGTTTTTCCTCACGTTTGTAGGATATTCAGTGTAGTAGGCATAGCTCTTTTTTTCCTACCAGTTCTCAAAAGCTTTTGCCCTAAATGTGAGACTGAAGGTCCAGAATGGGAAGGCTTCAGAACATGAAGACTCCTAGTGCGGTCATGTTCAGTGGGTGCAGCTGAGAGCTTCTGTAGCTTTTCTCTGTGGAATCCCCTCCCAGAGGACCTCCTGCCTAGAGGTGAACTAGTCCTGCATTCAGGAGGGGTTAGAGGTGAAAATTTCCTTCAGCGAGTGTAGCTTTATGTTGGTCAAGGCTTTTTTCTTGAGTCAAATACAGAATAAAAATACGTGCTAATTCAACTCCCTACAACGCTGAGAGGCTTCTTAGTGGCTGTACTGCCTTTTAGGCTTCGCTTGCCACTTGCCTGATAAAACAGTTTGTTTTCTTGATCTTGTTTGTCACGTTGTAGGACACTTTGGCTCCTTCCTAACAGTAGTTTCTCAATGCACAGGGACTGTAGGAAGCATGTAAGAAGGCTTGGTATCAATACTGGAAACCAAGGATTGCAGCAGGCTGATGTTAAGCAGATTGCAGCAGTAACTTTCACAGCTAAAGGACTGCAGTGGGAGAATCGCTCACCTGCGTAATGAGCGTGTCAAACCACAGAACCACCTAGCTAGCAGAAGTGTTATCAAGGAAGCCCAGCTTTCTCCTTGAACTAGTGGGCCATTATTTGGAGTTGGAATTGAAAAAGAATTGTGAAATAACCTTGTTAAAGCAATTCTAGGGCCAATTTTATAAGCAGTTTAAATAAATCACATACATTACCCTGCAAACGTACCTGCAATTACAAAATTGTCGCTCGTAAGTGCAGTGCTTTCTGCAGACCTTTTTAGCTGTCACAGTCCCACATAACAACAGATTTAGTACCCAGTGACTGGGAGATGTCACAGACTGCCTCGCAGCGCAGTCACTGCCTTGTGTTGTGAGTGCACTGAGGACTGGGAAGAGAACAAACGCCCAGCACTGGATATTGCAGCCCCTCGTCTCTAACTGGCCACAGGTCAGTGTGATCTGTGCTCTTAGAGGCTCACAGCTTTGCGTGGTGATGAACGTGGGGCCGTGGATGTGTTTGTGTAACCCCCTGCAGAGGTGACACGGAGCGGTGGAGCTGACAAGTCAGCTTTCCCTGAACGTGCAGGCTGGTGTGCGAAGGTACATAACCTGTCCGTAGGAAAAGTCTGAGGCTACAAAATCAGAGCTGTTTTCAGAGAGTATTACTCTCGTGATTGCCACTGTGCTTTTTACAGCCTATTACCAGGCGCTTCACAGAAACAGGCAATGCACTCTTGGCAGGTAGGTTGCAACTGGAATGTGAAATGTTGCAGTACCGGAGGGGGAGAACATCTACTCAGCTGTCTGCAAAGCCTTCGCCATCTAACCATTTCAAGCTGTCTTGTTCAGACACGGCTGAAGTTCGTTGTTCACTCCGAATATTCCCGCGTGCTCCTTGTCCCTCTCCCTGTTCCTACAGCTCTGTACCCCGTAATTGGCGATTGGTCTCCGCGTGGCTGCTAACCGGTGTTGTCTCCCCACAGAAAGGGCCCTCCTCAGGGACCGACAAAGTGAAGAAGGGCGGATCCTACATGTGCCACAAGGTAAGGTGAGAAGGCCTGCAGCAGAATCCATCAGTTCAGCCACTGGCTTGTTAGCAGTTTCTGCCTTCCAGCCATTTCCATTTATTTCTGATGTTGTGAGACTAAGCTGAACGTACTGCTGGGCAGCCAGTGTGTGACAGCAGCCAGAGACAGGCCTCGCCAGCAAGCTGCCAGCGTTCTGCAGAGCCATAGAGGTGTTTGCTGTATTGCTCTCGCTGGGTATTGCTAGTTTGCTTCTGGAAGGAGACAGATGTCTGTGGCAAGGAGGAAGTAGGCATAGGCGCTGCCCAGGAAAACTGAAGCTTATTTAGCTCTGACTTGCAGAGTTTTTGGTTGCATGGGAAACTGAAAGCAACCTGACTGAAAGCAACCATACTGCTTGCTGAGTAGATCCCAGTTCTAGATAAATGTTCCTTTGTAGTATATGGAGCTCAATATAAAACTCGGCTTAAAAGGCAACTGACCTGTTAGCACCTGAAATTCAAAAACTTCAATACTTTTAATCACGTCACCAGGCTTGGCATGACAACCTGGAAAACAGCACGAATATTGTTTGATGCAGATTTTAACTCAAACTGAGACTTACACAGCGAGGTCTGAGTGCACGCGTGGTGTCTGGGAGAACAGCTAAGGTAGCGTGCTGAGTACCAGTGCTCCTCACGTGCCATTGGCTCTGAGCGTGCTGTGGGGGCTGCTCCATCCCATCTTAGGCTGTTCCTCCCTTTTTGATCTTGGAGGACCCCTAACGGATTTCCAAAACTTCCTTTGGAAAATAATGTGGATCCCTCTCCAAATAATAAATTTGGAGAAGGGGGGCTGGGAGTTAAATGTGTCAACTTCCCTGATAGCAGACATGAAATCCTTTCCGGAAAGTCTGGGTACCACCGCGTGGAGCAGCCTTTCATGTTCTTCTGGTTTAGCTTCTACTGGGAAGTACGGGATATGTTTTCAAAGCTACTTTCAGGAGCATCAATCATGTTTTAAACTCCATTCACCCTGCACTGGACAAAATGCTCACTGTACATCTCCTTTGCCATTAAAGCTGTTCTGTTCTTTTTTTTCCCAAAGCCTGCTGCCGGCCAACAATCCTCATAATTAGATTAAATCTTTCTACAGTGAGATCCCATTTTCTACACTGACTTCCTTCTTAGGTGAAATCAATGTCAGATGTTAATTAGCAGTTTTGATTAAATTAACACTCGAATAGACTCATCTCAGCGCTGAATAATGCGACCCAGTTTAAAGGCTTGTGAAGATTCTAGTCTGTCCTAGAGCTTTTTGTAGGTGATGAAACTAGGCTGTATACCAAGGCAAAGCAAAATCACCAGGTACTGTTAGTGTAAGGGCTTTTCATTAGCTGCCTAAAAACCTGTTTAGACTCATTGCTGCTCTGCCTCTTGCAGCTGACAATGTAAGTACCTTCTTACACACGTAGCACACACTTCTATTTTCAGAATAGTTCAGCTCCTGCATCCTAAGAGCGTGCCGTAAGTTTAGGGGCAGAGCTCTGCCGTGTGCCATAGCAACAGCATGCCCCCTTCTTGGTCAGGGCAACTGCTGCTCTCTGGCTTTGTGTCGGTAGCAGGGCGAGCGAGGAACTGGTGTAGGAATGTCTCCTCGGAGGGAGATACTCGTGGGGAGAAACATCAGCGACCTGCTGTCTCTGCAGGGATGGCACGGTGCTCAGTGATGGTCGCCTGACCACAAGCTGTCACTGCCCTGGTGGCTGTGCAGGGACAATTGCTGGAGTAGCTACACCCGAATTCCTGAAGGGGATTTTATTTAAAGGGGTGGGGGGAACACGCACCACCCTCTGTTCTCCCCTGGACCCCCAGAGAGTGTGTGTGTGTGTTGGGCGTGGGGTGTCTGCTTTTAACTGTTCCAGAAATGTGGTTCAGAGCCTGACTACATGGAGCTGAACCAGCGGCGTTTTTGTTGGAGGCCAGGACTTGCAGCTGGAGGAGAGGAACACAAAGCCTCAGCCCGATATGTTGGACTAACAGCACAGCGCTGGGCTGGCTGCCCGTAAGCTCACAGCGTTTCTCCAGGTGACTCGTACAGGCTTAGAGTGGTCCTTACCGGCGTTGTTCCCGGTGCCATTTTTGATCTTACTGGTCCCTCGCAGAAGCACCAAATTCTGCCAGCAGAATGAAAGCTCTGAGATCGTTCACCTACACACGTCAGTGCGAGGACGAGTCCTGTCAGACAGCGCGGTGCCCTTGGCACACAGGTGAAGTGGCAGTGGTTCCTCCCTTCGTTTCTGGAGGAAGCTGCATCGTGCTCGCAGCCCGTTCTGGGAGAGGGCTGTTCGAGCTTTTGCTAGGAATATCTGGAGAGCAATTGGGTCATTTTATCAGTGGCTTCATTTAAGTGATAATTTTTCCAGCCACCAGACCAGATTACATCTCCATTACAAATATCCATAAAGCAGTAGCCATAGGAAAGGTGCAAAAACGTTTGCCTCTAGTGCCTCCTTTCTTCCTTTTGCATCTCGTTCAGCCAAACTCTCTTTAACAGGTGCCAGTACCTGCTCATTTCCAGCTGCCCCCTTGTACCTTGACACCGAGCAGGGCACTGACGATGGTCATTTTAGCTGTTGTCCAGGCCATGATATGTTGTTAGCCTACTCTCGTGCTTTCAGACGTTTTGCCATTCTAACTTCCCTTTGCACCTGTTGCAGCTGGTCTCTTCCCAGTAGCATCTCCCTTATCTCTAGCACAGCGATTTGGATCCATATCCGTTCGTTGGTCTTTCCAACGGTGTTTGGAAGGTCTTGCTGTGTCACTAACACTTTCACCTCAGGGAACACGAGCCGGGGCAGGCTCCAGCTAGCATCTCCCCTTTCTCTCCAGTCTTACTGCTACAGGTACCGTTGTGCCGCCCGCAGTCAGAACACGCCTGATAGCTCCGCTTCAAATCTGGGCTTCCGCTGCGCAGCAGACGCCTTGCCAGACCTGCAGTGACACGGGGGCTGTCACACTGGGACTGAGCGGCTGCGCTGCACCCACGGAGGAAAAAACGACATAAGGACTGTCACCTGCTGCTGAGACAGAATGGAAAATCTCCTCACGTTCCCACGGGGCAGGGAATCCAGTGCTAGCCCCCATCGCTGGAAGCTTCCTGTATTTATCCTCGGGGAACCTGGCCTGGATTTCTATCCTGACCGACCTTTTCACTGCTGTTGGTTTCAGGGGGAGTGTCCTGGAGCTACAGTGGCACAAAAGTGAGCAAAACCATGCTGGCCATATTTTAAAAGGTGAAGGTCAGTAGATCCTTTGGAAAAGATCTTTGAGAGTTTTATGTATGGTTTGAATTTCCACACTCAAATCCCATAAACAAGGACTTTTACAGATCTGAGAGCTTTAAAAGAAATTCGAGGCAGTTCCTGCTTCTGTGACCTTGTGGGAGGCACAGGCACCAGTTGAGAGGAGGAGAAGACTGAAGACAACTGTCCACAGGGGCAGTCGGTGCAGCTCTCACATCGCATCCTGGCTGCGCTGAAAATCAGACCCAGGAACGTGCTTTTTCTGGTGTGGTATTTGCTCCTCTTTAGAAAGTGCCCTCTGCAGCTGAGGGGTGGCAGTCCTCACGGTGATGATTGGAGATGTGTACGGTTGAATAAAATGCAAAGCCTTTCCTTAGGTGTAAGACTCTTACTGATGGAAAAACACTGGCACCTTCCTTGGAGTTTCTCTTGGACATGGTGTAGGCTTATTTGGGGGACTTGCAAATTGCAATAATGGCATTAGAAACTGGGGCTAATGCCTCTACCTGAATACCAGGGCATTAAAGTGAAAATAGGTAAATGGAACTGAGCCCTAAGGCCTAAAAGGGTAAATTTGGGTAAATTCAGGAACCGATCTCTCTGTTCAGAACAAACAAAACCCCTTCATTTAATAGAACAGTTGTAGCAGGGAGAAGAGCACAGGGGAGTACTGACAGCTACCTCGTTTTGGGATCTGAGTATCTCAGACCTTCTGAAAAGTGTTTTGTGCTCTCACTCACTCTGACCACAGCAGCTGGAGGCACTGCTCGGCCAGGGCAGGGCTTGTGCTAACTGGAGGCTGCAGAAGCACTCGTCCCTGCAGTAAGCCCCATCCCCGAAGGGCTGTCCTGCCAGACCGTGGTGTCAGCTGGCTGCCTGACCTCTGCCAGGCTGAGCTGCCTGTGCGTAAAAGGGAGCGATCTTGGCCGTCTTGTCAGATGCTTTGAGAGGCAACAGTGAAAATGTGAGGGTGTGACACGATTTTGGCATTAATGCCACCCCTTCCCAGCACTGTTTGCTTGTAGTAAACTCAGTGGGGTCGCTACAAATCCATTGCTTGCCAGGTACTGCTCCACTTCTGTGTTTCACATGGAAAGGTGAGTCCTGGAGGGCATCTGGGGGCACCTTCCAGGAGCATCAGCCTCTGGAGGGGATGGACACTACACATCATGCTGGCAGCAGAAAGGATTTGGGAACACACCACCACGTTGAAAACTACATTAAATATTTTCTATTCTAAAGGCTATTTTACTACTATTAAATGTTTAATTAACATCTTTGTATTAAAATGTATTTCCCTGTTCCTCTTACTAGATTCTACTTTTCTAAACGGCTATTTCTGCTATGAGAAGGAACAAACACTTCAATAAAGATGTTGCCTAGAATTGGTGGTGGTTTTTATTCCGGAAAAAATGCCTTGAGGGGAAAGAAAAACAAACAAACACCAACCATGTAATTCTGTATATCGGAAAGATCTGATCACCATTTCAAACCAGCTTCGTTGTGTCACAATGCTGGGAATGTGCCAAGGCTCGGAGATAGGTGGAGGGAACCCTCCCTGCTCTTCCACTGAGATGGTCAAAGGTGTCCCATGTCTGCTTTTTTTTGGATTGTGGTTCCTGTATTTTATTACGAGGTTGTTCATTAAGCACCCTTGGATTAATCTGATCAGATTGCAGTGGAAAGGTAAATCTCCAAGTTTCACTAAGTGCTGCTAATATTTTTGCTTTAGTTTTGAGACCGTTGGTCTCAGGTTCAAACACTTTTGTAAGGGAGGAGTATCTGAGCATTTCTTTGAATGCTATTATTGTAGTGCAACAAGTTGCAATTAATTAGCCTGAACCACAAGAAGACAACAGTGCTTTGAATATTGCTTCTAACCAAAAGTCATCCCTGGCTATTTGTGAATCTTGAATGTATCGATGTTTTTTATTTTCATATGATACTGAAGCTTAGCAAAAATTGGAATTAAGCTTAAATTTGGGCTAATTTCCACCTAAGTGAGTCTCTCTTTAGGAGAGCAGAACCTGGCTGTTCCTTTCAAAGTATCTTCTAGTGGCTTTGTTTCGCAGGGACTTCGGTGCACGCCCCGGGCAGCTGTAGTGCTGAGGCTCTGCAAGGCCCGATATACGTCGTGTGCACCCCGAGGCCCTTGCCAATTGCCCCGATAGTTCACGGCTCAATGGCAGCGCATCATTTCATGGTCTTGCTGGGCCTTTAATGCCGCCGGCTGGTTTTAACAGTGCCACAGCCTCCTGTTGCCCTGCGCCGTGGAAGTTTGCCCTCCTCAGGTAGTTGCTATTCGGTTCACTTGCTAGAAATAGCACCAGCTTGCTGGGACTGGGGGTAGGAGTGCACAAAGGACGCTTGGCTCTGGTTTCTGATGTAAGGCTGGAGGTGCAAGGACTAGAGAGCACTACTTTGTATTTTGAATCTGTACTTCCTTAACTACTGACCATCGTGCCAAGTAAGTATTCATAACAGGAAACTAACAGTCGTGTCATCTTGAAAACCCATCTAATCTAATCTTGAGGAATAGGAGTACAGGAGGTAAAAAGTCCTGAATCTTTTTCCACAAGGAAAAAAGAAGTAGATAAAGAAGCAGATTGGCTCATCTACTCCCAGACCTCCAGGCTGGTAGGCTGAAAACGTCTGGGTGGCTGCCACAACGCTCTTTTGGAGAAGAAAACAAGATAAGCCTCTAAACGAGACGAGGTCTTGCATCCTGGTACGCGGTGAAGCATGCTTTGTGGGATAGGGGAAGAGTCGAACTTCTGCAGGAACAGGCTGCCTAAATCAGGCAAGGAGGAAAGTTAAGGGCCATGCTGTGAGCAGTGCTTCACGAGCAGCTGAACTCCTTTGGAAGCATTCTGTGCAGACAGAAAAGCCACTTAATGGTTCGCTTTAAGAAAATCACTGGGTAGTCTTCAGCTTAAACAAGCCATAGCCAGATGTAAATCTCAACAATAGCTCTTCAGCATGGAAGCAAGAAGGTATTCATTAAAATAAAGATTAAAAGTCGATTGGCCCCTCAGATACGCTAGCTAGCTTTTGTGTGTGCTACATCCACGGTTACAAGCACAGCTAAAGAGCGAGATGTACAGGGGAAACGAGCCGAGGGCTTGCGCTGCTGAGGGAGCACCGTGGCATCACCCTACAAAGCGGCATTGCTCTATCTGTCCTGGATACCAAAACTGGAGGAACTTTAACATGAGGCTTTTCAAAATGTGTTGTTTTCAGATGTACTTCACCATTTCCTACTTTAATCCATTTCAGAAGCCAGACTGGCAGCCCCGTGCTGTTTAGAATGCAGTCTGAATTCTCTTTTTGAGTGCAAAATTACAGTGCTGGAAAGTAATGTGGAAGTGACGCTTGCTATTATAGCAGAAATCATATTAGATGAGCCTTGAGGTAGATGTGGTTTAAAAAGATGGGATGATTGTACTCTAAGAGCCCGTGGTGCTGCGCAGTTTACCCAGCTGCTAAGTGGTAATGAAACTGAACTAGCCCCTTAAAAGCAAATTTTGGCAAACAGTTGAATGCTTCTTCCCCCTTTTTCCAGTCACATTTAAGTTAATCATTCTGGGGAAGTTTTTAACATCAGTAAGAGTTACTTATGCTTTGTGGAACAAAAAAAAAAAAAAAAAGCAACTCATTTTAAAATATTTCTTTTAATGAAATTTAAGAAACCTAATGCCCTTTTTGCAAACGTCAACGTTCCTTTTCTCACTTGCTTCTCTGTGTAATTTTCAGGGATGTTTGTCACTGTTATCACGTATCCCTTCTCTGTTCCACTGCTGAAGTACATTCTTTTTGAAAGCTTTAGTACAAATCAAGTGCTTTCACACACAGTAAGCTGTCAGAAGAGAACAACAAAAAAGCACCAGTCCCGGCTCAGTAATTGATTTTGGAACATCGTGAAGCTCCAGTGCTTCCTCTTATCATTCACCTTGAAAACTGTCTCCAGGATGTTGCATGCAGACAGTCTGAAAATCTTATTTTTTAGCTTTTACTCCACATGTACTCCTTGATATTGCTGTTGGAATACACCATCAGAGTTGGCTTTAACTGCAATTTAACTGCTGGAGATGATATCATTGTGTACGCTTAGGGACTGAAAAGCTATGAAGAGCTCTCTGAACCTCTGTCTGGTGTGGAGAACAGGGAGCCATCCCAAGGCAGGAAGGAAGCACATGCACGGGAACCACAGTAGCATGGCTTTCTCAGTCTGTTATCTTCTTCTGAAGTTTTTTGTTCTCTGTCGGTTAGTGGTGAATTACAGAATCTCCCAGAGTAATCGTAAGAAAGTTCCTCTCCAGCAGAAATATCTGTGGCTGCAAAAAGTGCCAGTTTAGGCACCATTGAGTCAACTCGAACTGGCACCATAAATAAATTTGGTTCACAAGAGTGATTCAGGAATCTGCCTACATTACCGATGTACGTAGGGTCAACAAACGTCTCCATTACCTGACCGCTATGGAGGTGTTCCCGCACTGCTATGATATAGTTTGAGTCCTGCGGTTTCTGGGCCTGAATTCTTCTCCGTGCCTCATTGAAGCCTAACACTTCACCTGCATATTCACAAACAAACCTTCCCTTAGCTATGAATTCCAGTGTGCGGAGACCCCACCCTTTCTTAGCAGTCTTGAACACTTCAAGCCTGAACTGCAAACCCCTCTGAACAACCCTGTTCTGACAGGATTCACCACACTGGCACATGGCGTTGCATTCGAAGATCGGCCTGGCGTACTCCTCTTTGTCTGCAGGCCTGAGGCACAGGTTGTCGTAATTGTCACCTCGGCGAAGGCAGGAGCACAGGTGAGCCACACAGGAGCTGGTTAGACAGGAACATCCCGGGAAGGTGATCTCGGTGGGGTCAATGTCGCCATCTGCTCCAGGCACGTTGTCTGGGCTGTACTGTGAAGAGAAGAGCAATCAAACCCTTGTCATGACCGATGCTTCTTTCCGCAGAGACCACCAGGTTCTTTCAGAAGGCAGCATGGGGCCACAACTGGGCTCAGAACACAGGGGACTGAAATCACCACCTCTTTGTTTTCCTGTAAACTTCTTCTGACTACAAGGGTCCCTTTTCTAACGGTTTATAGAGAATGCAAGTCAGATTCTCCACATGTACTGAAAAAGAACAAGTCTATCTCGGTGACTGAATTTCTCAAAATAACGTACTAGCTAGAAAAAAAAATACATTTGTAGCAGGTGACATTTCAGCTAATTTGATCTGATTTACTAGACAACATTTTTACTTATAGAAATACTAAAGTATGTTTAAAGTAATTTTTTGCCCTGCAAAGCACTCAATAAACTACTTATAACATTACCTTTATTTGAAAAGGTCCTTTGGCTTCGCAGGATGTCAAATGCCCGTTTTTGTTACAATTACGGCACTTTCACTGTCCCTTTTCAAGGAAACTTTCTCCGCTAAGCCCGTGACAAGGCGGTGACAGCACAGCGCCACACTTCCAGGGCCAAGCCGAGCTGCCGGCTCCCCTGACAGGGTGAGGGGTGCCCGGGGTGCGCCACCCGCCGGGCCGAGTTCCCCGGCAGCTGAGCGGCCACAGCACCGCGAGGCGGCGCATAGAGGCCGGCGGACAGCTCGCTGCCCCTCTAAATCACCACAGCGGCACCCGGCTGAGCGGCCCCGCGCCGCCCGCAGCAGTCCGCCTCCGCTGCCCCTCACCTGAAATGGCGGCGGGGCCGCCCCCACCGCCACCGCCACCGCCTCGCGCCCGCCGCTCGCGTCCGCCATGCCGCCGCCCCGCCCCCGCCCCGCCCGGATTGGCCCTCCCGAGCCGGGGCAGCCCCGTGATTGGCCGGCGGCACGGGCGGGCGGGCGGACGCCCTGCGCGGGCGCCCTGGGCGCTTGAGGCGGTGCGGGAGGCGCCATCTTGTGGAGCCGCCGCCGTCGCGAGGCCCCGCGCTGGGGGTGGGCAGCGGCGAGAGGTGCCCCGGGACGGGGAATTGAAACGTTAATCTCACAGCCCCGAGTTGTCAGTCATGTGAATAAAGCCTTGCGTGTTCTGAAGGCGCTAAAGGTTTTTGCTTTAATGTGCATCATGTACGCCTCCAATTAAAGACGTTTTTGAAGTGAATTCCCCCGGTCCGTACGCCTGCCCATCTCCTCGCGTGCTGCGAGGCCGTGCCCAGCCCTCAGGAGGCTCAGGAGCTGTGCTGCCCGGGGGCTGGAGGCAGAAGGTCGGGGTCCTGCTGCCAAAGGCCCTGGTGAGCCCCTCATCCCCTTCCTTGGTGCGTTGTTCAGCAAAGAACATTTCTGGGCAAAGGGAGAGGGGCCGCGGACAGCCACACGCTCGTGGGCCAGGGCTCCGAGCTGCGTGTGGGAGATCCTGTTAGAGCAGTCGTGACAAAACGCCGGTGAGGTGTGACTGAGCAGGAGCAGCACGGTCACAGCTGGCCTTGCTCCATCTTTCTCAGTGAGATCTGGGCAGGGAAGAAGGGCCAGGCTTTCACGTGCTTTGGACGCTGGCCGTTCTGCTCGTGTTTGTTTCTTGGGTCAGCTTTTTGGGGCGGAATGTTGAGGAAGCTCGCACATAACCTTTCCGTGCCCTTTTTCCTTTCACGGGATGGATGTTTTTACCTTTTGAACAAATCAATTGTCACAACTGCAAAGAACTGGAGTGAGGACACAGAAATGGTTTGCAGTTGCAAAACCACGGAGCGTGTGCACCGTGCTTCTTGTCTCTCCCTTCTGGCGGTGCTTACCGGTGTGACAGTCCTGTTCCCTCTTCTTGCAGCATCCTGGAAGCAGAAGGAGGCTTCACCCGTCCTGCACCCTTCCTCCTGCTTGGGAAGAGGCGCTGAGCAACACCAGCAGAGGTACAGGTAAGGTGGGAGAGGGAAGCCTTTGCCTGTGGGTTGGGCGGTTAGTGGGGATAGCACAACAGGCAGAGAATGAAGAGATTTGTTTAAGATTTTGCTCAGTCTGTAAGAGAAGGGAAGGTAGGAAAGAAGAACTTACGAATGTCAGTGCCTCCTGGTGTCTGGACAGCATAAACTTGGAGAGGTTTTGGTCAGTTTAAACCTTGGAGCAACGTGTACTGGTACGAATGTTCAGGAAACGTACCTGTAGCACCACTGCTTCGTAACTGAATGGAATGAAAACGGTGGGAGGCTTCAGATACACACAGCTGGTCACTCCCAGTTTGTCGGCTGAAGCCCACCGTGCACTGCTGCCTGTGGGTGCCTCTGAGCACTGCCTGCCTGGGGCTGGAGCTTTCATCCTGCAAGCTCTTCTCGCTATGAGGAAGGCAATAGATCAGTTTTATGAGATAGACACTGAAATGTTGAGTGACTGCAGATATTAAAACACACTTTATTTTTGTAGTTTAGGGCTTTGTGTTATTACCAAATCGACCTTTAGATCAAGACATGCATAATTTGGCGGCTAATCCTTATTGCCAGATGGAATTCCTTTCCATTTTGAAATGACAGAAGTAATGAATCATTACTCTGTAGTAAAAGAAACAGATTGCTTACATGTTCTGGAGATGCCGTTTTAGAAATCATGAGTAGGTCATGGGAAAACAGTGTTTTTCTTCACGTCCTTCTATGCTAAGCTTCTATCACATTGAGCTATGAATGGGTTGAACTCTTGAGATGCTCAGGTTAGGTGAAAAATTGGTGAAAGCTCATTTTAATTTGTTAGATAAAATTGTTGTTGAAAGAAAGCATAAAATGGAGCTGAAAGTGAACTGTATGTGAACTTTACGATGCTGAACTACAGCACCTCGTGCAGCTGGGAATGTCTTTTGCAACATATTCTGCTGTCCCGAGGATGACACCATGCATGTCATTTGTCATTGCGACGTTGCATGCATTTAGCTGCTGTTTTTTTCTCCCTATATAAATAATTGCTTTCTGCCTATTAATCATTTTTATGACTTCTCTGAGCTTTCTCAGATTTCTTAATATCCCAGTGATAACGAGGGGTTGGAAGGTTAACTGTGCACGGAACAGTGCGTTTGTTCGTTTGAGAGCTGTCGTCGTCCCACTTGATCACGGAATGTTTGTGGTGGATGCTGTAATGAGGTGGTAGAGCTCAGGGGTACGTATGAACCCATGACTTGTCTGACTGCAAATAAGGGAGCTTTGTTCAGCAAACTAGGCACGAGCCTGGTCTGGAAGAAAGTAGCTATAAAGTTTCTCGTCTAATATCAGCGTGGTGAAAGCTGAGAAATCTCAAGTGATGAATAGCTGGTACAATAATTTTATATATTCTTAGAACTGTCATAGGGAATATTGATTAGAAGGGAGCTTGGGTAGTCTGGTCTAGTTCTTTCATCAAGTGGGAGTGTTGCCAGTGCTCAGCCTGGTCAGCTGTGGCTTCTTGAGCTGATTTTTGGAAAATCTGAAGGGCTGAGGCTCCATGGGTCCCAGTGGGTGGTGTACCAGCCTCCAGTCAGAGAGGTTTTTTCCAAAAGTCACAGCCAAACTTCCCTAGCTACAGTTTGTTGCCTTTATGCCTTCCCATCTCTCACTACTAAGAAGAGTTTCACTGTCATCATCCATACTCCTCCGAGAGCAGTTGTAGCACTCCTTTAGATAGCCCGCATGGTGTCCTACATGCTGGAATAAACAAGCTTATCTCCCTCAAGTGTTCCCTGCTGGTTCTGGGCTTATCTGGCTATATCCTCATCGTCTTGGTAATGCTGTGCTGGATCACCTCTGTTTTTTCCACATCTTTCGAACCAGAGGGCCCCAGACTGGCCACAGTTGGTGTTGCTGCCTCCACATGCCAAGGGGAGAGCATTAATAACTCTGTTGGATCGGTGTTCCTCCCTGGGGAGCCCAGTGTGAGCTGTGCCTCATTTGCAGAGAGTGTGTGCTGTTGGCTTATGTGCAGCTGGCATCCGTTGTGACCCCAGAGGTGATTGTTGGTGGTTTCCAGATCCCAGTCAGTACTGGTGTGAGGATATTCTGCCCACAAATACTCTGTCACTGGTCTTCCGTTTGTCTGGACCATTGGAGTATTTCCTGTCTCAAGCTTGCCCAAAGTCACCAGCAAGTCAGCAGTCCATACAAGAGGCTCCTTTAATTCTAAGTGTCACAGCATAAGGATTTTTTGCTGCCAGAAGCAGCTCTTCTACTAAAAAAACCTGTTTGAAGACTCCCTGTGGCTTCCTTCTTTCCTTCAGAACTGACATCTGGAAGAACAAGGTATTCCTTTTCAGTACCTTATTTTATATTGCACATGGTTTCTGTCTGCCTTTGTTCTGAACAGGCTATTCAGGCAGTTCTTGGATATTTAAACCTGATATTTTACTTTAAAAGGTTGCTTATCTCCTGTAGAGGTTATGGGAGATGTTTCCTGCAGGAGTCCTAAAACACCTCATAAATCACGTCATTGGGCTCTGCCAGGCAAGGGGAATGTTGGTCTGTCATTCCTGTTCCCAGGCCGAGAGCTTGTTAGCTGCCGTGTCCATGCTGTAGTCGGGTTGGGTTTTCTTCTTTCTGTAGCTAACTTAGTTTTTGTTGTTGCTGTTTTTTTTTCACTCCCTTGCTGACATACTCTTCTCTGTGTGCTGCTCTTCTTCTCAGGTCAGGTTTACGTTTTCCTTTGATTTGACCTTTGTTTCTGGTTAATCATCTCCATCAGCTTTGTGGGCAGGTACTCTCCATCCTTCTGCCAGCCCGCGGTGTGTCTATTAGAATATTGATCTGCAGAGAGTGGAGTATAAAAAATCAATATCCCATTAAGTGGAGCAGAGTGACAATGTTCTACGGCCAGTGGAGTTCAAAGATGAGTGTCTAGACACTGAAGTTGGGGGTGTTCTGTTCACCATGTGGTCTTGGCTAGGCAAGTAAGATAAAACACATCCTGCCAGGAGTCGTTAAGATGTGTCCATGGAAGACTCACTGCAAACAAGCAAATTTTAAAAAGTGCTGCTGGTGTGAAAAGGTACTTTGATTTGTGATGATGTAATTGGAATTTACTGTTATTTAGCCACTGTAAACCTCCGAACAGCACAATATAAATGTTCTGCAGGGAATTTGGCTGGGATATGTCGACATCAGTAACCTGATACTGCATAGCAGTGCCTGCTCTTAAGTGCTCAGAGGGTGGTGGAAGGAGGAGGCGTAAAGGTGATGCATTTTGTCAGCACGAGATGCGCACCATGGGCAGGTGATGAACGCGCCTCCCCTGCTGCCCACATGCTCTCTGCATGCTAGTCTTCTGTTTGGAGATGGGGAATCAAAACACACATAACAGTTTTCTATCTCCCCCTTTTGAATCCTTCTCAGTAAGACCAGTCCTCGGTTACTTTAGGATCTGCTTCTCGTACCATGCTGTCATTTTCTTTAACACAGATAGACAAAATAAACGTGTTCATACTGCCTACTAATTGCTTAGCAAGGAAGCCAGTTTTTACCCATTTACAGTGCAATTTATTTATGTTTTATAGCTTGTAAAGTACATTAAAGTACTTTATGGGCCGAGCACTTGGAATAATGAGAGCCTGCAGTCTTTGCAGCAGGAGTGCCGTGGCGGTGTGCAGGGGAGCTGGCTGGCACGCCGCCTGCTCTTTGCCTGGCCGAGCTCATTAGCTGAGTCACACCTGGCTTCCAGCAGGACTTGTGAGGGTCGCTCCCCAGCACAGGGCTCCTGCAGCTACAGCCCTACCTGGCTGGCTGCTAATGAGCTGGTGAGGCTTCTGTAAAGACAGGGATGCTGGAAGGAAATGTCTGGTAATCACATTTGTAAATCCAGAGAGGGAGAAGTTGAGGATCAGCTTGTTTAGGTATGCCTTAGCTGTGCAGAGAAGGCTGACCTTGGAAAATGCTGTGTTGGAGTAACATAGTTTATCAAAATATCTCCAAGTGCTGCGCAGAGATAGAGGGACTTTGTCTTCTTTCTTTTACAGATAACGAAACTGGTGCAGAAGCACATGAAATGAGCTGAGCAGTGGCTGAGCTATTGTTCTTGGTTATCACAGGGCTCTCCATTTCATCTCTGCTCATAGGCGGCCGTTGCAGCATCACCGAAGTAATACGGACCGTAACTCTCTGCCAGCACACACTCACTCTCTTTCTCTCTCACAAAATCTTGACTTTAATACAAGTAAATACATGTTTTATGACTTAACTGTGTCATATCCTTAGGTATAAGCAGAACACTTTTAAAACAATGGGAACAATTCAGACCTCACCATGCAAATCGCGTCCTGACTAGTTATAACGTACAGCTCTGAATTAAACTCTGCATGTACTCCAGTTAAATTTGTGTGCGAGGTGTGAAGGGATGGTGGCCAGTGTTTCCAGAAGACACAGCAGCACTATAGCACTCTTAGCAGCCTTCCCTGCACAGTGTAGTTCGTAGCTTCGTGTCGTCGCGGGTTGCTTCTCGGTGTGCCTAGAGCAGCGGTGATAAATGTGCTCGCGGCTATAAGGCGGTGTGTCTGGCGGGAGGGGAGGGCTTTCTGCTGCTCAGAAATGCACTGACGGCTTTGGGTAGCTGGGATTTCAGGGATACTTCAAGTTTGTTCTGGGGATACACGCTTTCTTACCCCTTACTTCCCCTTTGTATACAGAAAGCAATGCTGACTAACACGTAGAACTTGGTCTTGGCAAGTACTGTAGTGATCTTCCAAACTGTAAAGAAGAGCACCCAGAGGTGGGCATGCTGAATGTGAAATGAACTCGCTGCGTTCCGAGGCCGTGGCGTTAACCAGGTTTCATCGTGCCAGTTAGTATTTCCCAGGAGTGGCTGGAGTGAAAGTCAGCTGAAAACACACATAAGTGAAGGCTGATGAGAAGTGTGCTGTGAATAGAACAGAAGACTGAGTAAGAATGACTGTTTTTATCTTCACGATGGATTGTGGAAGAAATCCTTCCAGATTTTGTCACATGCGGCATCTTAGTCTGCAGTGTTTCCTCTGTTCCATGACTTGACAGTAAGAAAAACATGTTTTTGGTGTTTTTTTTTTTTTTTTTTTTTTTAAAGTAATATTTAGCTGATATTTTACAAGGCCTCAGGCTGTTGCTTCTATACTATTTGTGCTTTCAAAAAGATGGTATTTTGTGGTAGTTTATTTGCATCACCGAGAAAGATGTGCTGCAAAAGAATAAAAATGTCTCTTATCTTATCTTCCTGCTCCAGAACTGTACTTTGGTATAAATGAAATCCATAATTTCCCCTTCTTGGTATGACAGCAGAACACATAAAGGTGAAATTAAAGTAAGAATATAGATGAATGCTAGCTGTATCTGCTGAAGCAGTTAAATCACTGAAATTTATGATTGAAGAATAATAATTCAGTGTGGCATGCAGTCAAACAACACTTTAAGAGGGGAGGAGCAGTGTAAAGAAAGAATTATGTGAGTTTAATGTAGTATTTCACTGTGATAGTAAATCAATTCCCCTTGTCAAGGTATACGAACAAATTTATGAGTACGTACGTATCTAGGGCAATTAGTAAGCAATCTTGCAGAGGACTAAGACATCTAGTTTTGCATGGTAACCTTTATAAACAAATTTCTCAAAGACATAATGCCTAAAACTTTACAAATGTTCCTTCTATAGGAAAAAATGGAAAAGAAAAAGAGGGGAAGAAATAATTCCTTATTAAAAATAAAACCCAGAAACACAGCAGCTTCTTTACGTACCATTCCCCGTGCTTAGAATTCAGTTACTTTTCAACATTATTAATTTTGATGTGATCTCTCAAGTTTTATCATGATGATCCCCTCCGTGCCGTTTCTGTGTGTCTCGTGAAATGAAAATTTTCAGCTACCTCATTTCTGAACGTTTCTGAACGCTTTGCCTTGGAGTGCAGCCCAAAAATGGGGAGCTGGGAGAAGCGGTCCGGCTGGGTGCCCCTAAGGGAGCAAGCTGTACGTAAGTTCCTCAGAGGTGGGACGTGAAGGTGTGCAGTGGCGTCCTGCCCTCGCATGATGCCTGCAGGCTGCAGAGCAGCAGTCAGGGGAGTGAAAAAGGAAGCTGCGACTGAGCTGCAGCCGAGCGAGTGAAATAGTCGTGTACTGTACGGGGCTGCAACCATAATCCGCTTAGTCAACACTTCTCTCTTGGAGGCTATTTGTAGTATTGCTTCCCTTGTCATTTGATTCTGTACTATAGGAAATGTAAGGCTGTAAGACTAAGGAAGAGAATCTAAGTAGTCTGTGCCATAAGTTAGTCCTTCCTGAAACAGGCAGCTGGATTGATAGAGGGTTCAAGAATGGTACGAGTAGTGAGGGGCTGGCTAGAGAAACAAGCCAGAAATGGCTAGAGAAACAAGCTGGCTAGAGAAACAAGCCTATTCTTCCTGTGGAAATTCTCTGGGATATGAGAAATTAGTTGCTCTTTCTCTGAGGAGCTGAAAGCGCCACTGTCACTGACTTTTTGAACGTCGCTACCTCTCCTCTGCTCTTCAGCGAGTCACTTGCCCTCTCCTTCTTCAGAGCAGCAGCTGCTGGTACGGGAGGGAAGAGGAGGAATTGATAAGGTCAGCACTGCTGCTCTGAGCCATCCACAGCGCTTGGTGAAATGGACATTTTTGGAGTATGTTTCCAGATATCTCTGGCCTGCTGTCAGCCTTGTTTATTGTAACACTGACTTCTTGGAAGTCCTTATCCATGCCGGGCGAGCTGACCAGGGCAGGGCTGTGCGCAGTGCTAGCCGGTTGCAGGCACTGGGCATGGGGCTGGGACCCTCCTGGGGTGCTCGGGGTGTTGGAGGGGCCCAGTACAGCACCTCTTAGCACCTCTTCCTCTTCTGTGCCAGGGGCTGGCTCCTCAGGGATGTGGTGGAGCTTTCCTGCTGCTCAGCGTAGAGAGAGGGCACCAGCCTTCTTGTCTCAGGGAAGTGCTCGGCTTAGTGGTGCTGTGTGGTCACAGAGTTCTTGTCTTCTGTCTTCAATATGAGCTTGAGTCTCTTCCCTGGAGAGAGCTTTACCAAGGGTAAGGAAGTGGCTGAAGAAATCTGTCAGGTTAGGTTAAAAGCACAAACAGCTCTTTGCGTTCCGCCAGGCTCCAGCATCCTGTGCATTAACTATTCCCCCCAGGTGTTGTCCAGCTCTGTTAAGGATCTCACAGCAGGTGTTTCCAGACATACGAATCAAATCTCCAGCTATAAATGTGAGCATCCCACTGTTACACCAGGGAGTCTCCGTGTAGGAAGTTTGGTTTGCAGGAATCTATCAGTGAGCATCATTAAGCTTGCCTTTTGCGCTGCCCTTGGTGAAGCACACCCTTGGCATACAGCCCACAGCACAAACTGCTGAGCAGGCAGAGGTGAAGGAGTGAACATGGTTCCTGTTTGAAACGCAGCTGAACTGCTCTGGGAACAGTCTGCTCCGATTTTAGGTTAGCATTCCTTGGGTGCAAAGGGAAAGTGACGTACTTAGCTGCCTCGGGAGTGACACAGGAGTTAGTATCATCCTCAGAAGTATTGTTTGAACTGGTGGCATTCTACAAACCTGACAGCTTTGGGGTATTGCATTTAGAAGCAGGATTTCCCTGATAAGACACTGCTTTCTGTTACAGCTTTTCTCATCTTTCCTCCCAGCTTCTCAAAGTGCTTCTTGATTTTTGGTTATTTCTCTCTAGTTCCATGGCTGAAAATGCATTACATTCACTTACCACAGAAGTCAAATAATGAAGAGGTTGAAGACCTGCACTTACGAAGGCTGCAGGTAAGCTGCCCGCCTTCTCAGAAAAGGCAAACCACAAACTAATTTGAACATGTTGAACCTAAAAGCTGTTTGTTTTCATGTCCGCTTATTTTTTTCTAGTATCAGAAATGAAGAAAATGAATCAGCTGCAACTAGCATTCCTCATGTTGTAGCCAGTAAGAACAGACAGTTGTGATAGAGATCAGAATGTTTCTAAAATCAATTTAGGCAATCTGCACTAGCTGCCTTTGTCCCTGTATATTTTAACATACTCCTCCTTTTTGCTACCTTGTGCTGTCTCATTTTTTGTCTGAGTTCAGTTTTGTAAACTCACGTTAGGAGAAGGGGAAGTAAAGGCTGACTGTCCAGTGCAGCCTTTATGTAGATCACCGGGCACAGCAAGGTCTTCAGTTCCCCTGCTCGGTACCAGAGGAAGGCAGATTAGCAAGGTCATTCTTTATAGGAGCATTCGTACTGATTCTGGCAGGGCTAATAAGAGGGCAAAGCTGTGCAGGGAGGGTTTGAGTTCTTGGCCTGGCAGTTGTGTAGTGTTGCTCTTGTGGACTAGTCACCCTGATGACATTATGTGAAATATGGCAAAAGTGAAAAGCAATCCCCCTTCCACAGACTCGCTGGTGACCTTTAAATTAAGGCTGGGAGTCTCATCATAAACTGCAGCTGCAGGATACATGACTTCCTTCCCTTTCCTTCTGCTCTGAAAGGTTGTTTTCAGAGAAATTACCACTTATTACAGAAAGGTCAGGTTCGTATAACCACATCTCAAGTAAGCAGACAGTGACCTTGTTTATCTCAGCACAGTGTCCGCAATTTCATAATTCTGTGCTTTTTTAAAGACCATGCTGTTTGTGTTCATTTAGAGCCTGTTGCAGATCGACATGGTGTATGGGCTGGACTCAGCTGGTGCAAATTGTTTCTGTTCACTCAAATGGAACAATGGTAGGTTACGCTTAGAGCAAGGTTTGGTGCTTTGTAACAGTTGTTCTTGAATTGGTCTTTGTCTGGTCTCCCTTGAAAATAATGCCTGGAGACTCCTTTCCCAGGGTTACGCTGCAGGTGCTGTTGGACCTGCCGAGGCTTTCGCTGTCATCTGCTGCAGGGTGACTGAGGCCTGCGTTGGGTGTTTTAGTCGATAACTTGCACAGTTTTGGAAATGATGGATAGCATTTACAGAAACCTGGAAGAGCCACTGGATTTTGGTGTGACTGAACTCTCAAACTGTTCATTTGATCTCAGATTGGATGGTAGTAGGGACAGCATTTCCACCCGGGGCTGGTGGTGTGTCTTCATGCTTAATACAGACCTGATTCTTTAACTGGTAGCTGTCAAAAATTAAAATGCTGGTGATGCTTTCTGAGCTGCCACTTGGGATATTTCAGCGTGCTGTTAGATCTCTGAAACTGCATGCTACAGTGAGTGTAAACATCGTACATCAGTACATCACCATGGCTGTTGGTAACTCTTTTCTTCTGCCCCTTTCAGTACATACAGGCCATTCTCCTGTCTTCGTAGGTCTTTGCTATTTGCTTCAACATCCTCAAAAGGACCAAGAACTTTATCCATGTTTTCTTCCCACAACTCTGCCATTCAGGGGCCATTTGGATGAAATCTTGAATGCAAGGCAGTGGTAAGGGGCTACTCATCCAGGACAGCCCTAAGAATTAGTTGGTGGAAAACTTAAATAAATGAAGATTTTAGACCGTATTTAAACTCTTAACAGTTCTGGTTTTTAGATGTGTGTCTAACATTAAATACCAATCTTGAGAGTCAGGGAAGTTTGGATGCAGTCTGGAGTGTTCGGGTAGAACTTTATTTGGCTAATAAAAGAAGCATATCTCTACGTACGTCCTTTTCCTTTAACGCCTTTTTAATGTCAACTTCTTCCTGTACTTCATAGAACTTAAATTGTTATCTAGACATCTGCCAAGAGATGGCAGTGAAGTGCTGTTCAATGCGCCAGATGAGATCGTGGGGAAATCCAGTAGCTGACAATACACAGTGCTCTTCCCTGAGGTTTCTGGTGGCCTCTTCTAGAACAGACTGGCGTTGATCAGCTTGTTTCCTACACGCCGTGGGCTGAGGAAAACGTGCAGAAGTTTAGATGATTGCCTGCTTTGCAGTGCTCTTCTCTGGGAAGTGTTATGCTTCCATGCTGCGTGCAGAGTAGATTTCCAAACTGTGCCTGGGCTTCTCAGTCTCTCTAAGAAAAATCCAGAAGCAGTTCATGCGCTGGGCATCTCTTGCAGCTGGTGGAGATCCACGGACAGTAGTGATGCAACGCTATCTGCTGTTCTGCTTAGGGTGGTGTACTAAAAATAAGAAATCCATAACTCTCCAATATGAGTCACCTTGTATTGCTACTAGGTGCCGCATATATTCAAGTGTGGCAAGGCTTGTAGGCTGAGGTGAGCTCTCCTGTTTGTCAGAGGTACAAGAACAGACGCGCTGTCGGATATGAAAGCTCTTCTTCGAGTCTCTGTTGTACATCCAGTCATTCTGGGCACGCCGGAACACGGAGCTGTTAATAGAGAAAAATCTTATTTTTTGCTCTCTGTATAACAGTGTTTTATGGAAAAGTTGGGTAGGAGGTTAGAGGGATAGCTGAAGAGTGCTCCATTTCATTGTCAGCATCAAACGCTGAGACCGTAAAGGAGGCTGCTTTGTTCTGCTTTGGTGGTTGTGCCTGCACCTGGCAGATAGGTGTGAGGTCTGCAGTAATTTGTCAGTGCTGGTACTTTCCTGTACCTTCGAAGTACTTTGGTGCTGGTACTTTCCTGTACCTTTGAAGAAAGATGCAATAAGAACTTCTTTTCATTATTATTTTTTACTTGACTAACACTCACAGTGGCAGCAGTGTTCTTTAGCTTTTCTGCTTAAGGCTGCTGTTCTGACCCAAGGGGTTTCTCGTGCCTGTTACTCCCATGCCAACGTAGCAGTTTAAGCTCTGGGTCCCCAGCACCATGTTCAGGGATTGCTGCCCCCTCCCCAGCTGCAGCCAGGGCTGGAGCATGCTGCTTTGCCTCGGCGGACAGCAGGGGAGTGCCAGGGGCTGAGGGCGCGAGGTGAGGAGCAGTTCTGTCACTGCCTGGAGAGCCGTGCTCCTCCAGGGCACCGCGGCTGTCTCCAGATGCCCCAGTGGGATCAGGAGAGCCATGGAGCTGAAAGCGTCTTGGGTGATTACAGCCCTCTGAAAGAGTTTTCCACTGGTCCACATGGATGCCCTGAAAGTCACCAGTAATGAGCATGGGGCAGAAGAATCTGGTAACGAAAGTTCCTGCACACATCCTTGTATGCGGAGCTGTGCTGCTGGCTCACCTGTGTGAGAGCTGGTCTGCACCCACCCCACCTGTGCCTGTCATCTGTAACGCGGTGGCTTTCCTTCCTGAGCTTCTGAGGGGGATAATGAGCCCAGGGCTGTAATGAGATGCTGGTGCCAGTGGCGGGAGGTCGGCCTGGCTCCGGTCCTCCCGAGCTTGGGGGACTGTGCTCGGGGTATGTCTGAGTGGAGAACTCGCCACATTCAGCTGCAGCGGGAAAGGCTGGGAAATTTCCGTTCTTGTTTTCATCAGCCTGCTTACCTCACATTAACTGCAGTGTCTCTCAAGTATGTAACTTTGTAGTTCAGAACGTGGAAAGTGAAAAAGCACCCTCAGTCTGGGGAGTTTTTTTAAACCAAACCATTTTTAAGCCACTGCAATTGGTTTTATTTTTGGAGGGGGAGAGAACCTGCGTACCCTCTGAGGTAGGCGCTGCTGAAAGCTACAGCTTTGTGGGGGCAGGAACAGCCTGCTGCCTGCGGAGCTGCTCCCCTTGGGCGGTCACTGGGGTTCTGGAAAAATACTTCCAGCTGTCAGTTGGAGAGGGAGTTGGAGTTCATTCGCAGTTGGAGTTCATTCGCAGTGGGTGTTACTTCTCCGATCAGTAGTGGTTTCCTAATATTCAGTCTAATTTTTGTTTTTTAATACTGCTAGCTATGTCTCCTAATACTAGCATAAATATTTTACACTTATTCCAGTTTCATAGCTCTTTATCATTTGTACTTGAGTGGATGTGAAATTCCTTACCTAGTGCCCATCTTGCCTCTTTTCCCCATTTACTCTTGATTTTCATTGGTCTAAGAGCTTGGTTTACATACTCATTCTAAAGACATTCTTCCATTGAAGAAGCTGGAGTAACCTTTGTGACGAGGGAACACAATTTATAACAATTAGAATAATAAATCTAAACGCAGCTGTTCTTCATGGTGCTCTTACAGTTACCAAGCCCTGACTGCAGCTATGATCTCAGCCAGCGCGTCTCAGGTCCAGCTGAGGTGGGTGCCTGCAGCAGAGGCCACAAGCTGGCTCTTGACCAAGGTGCAAAAGGACAAAAGTCGAGAGAGGACTGGGCCTTGGGCAGTGGCAGCAGTGGTCTGGGGGGCTTCAAAGCGATGTGATTTTTGTTCTAACAAACAAACCAAAGAAACCCACACCAGCAGATCCTGAAGCCCTTCACAGAAGAGGCGAGTGAAGGGCTGCAGAAGAGAGGGCCCAAGAACAGGCTCACCAAAGCTCGCCCAGCAGGACACGGCGTGGGCCTCAGGTCTTCCAAGTCCATCACAGTCTTCTGGCCAAATAGCCACAGCTAGAGCCGAGCTCTCCAGCCTGCTGCTGTTCTCCTTACCCTGGGGCGCCGAAGCAATCCTATTTTTTCCTCTGTGTCTGAGCCAACGACCAGCGAAGGCAGTGGGAATCCTTCCATTGACATCGACAGGCTTTGGTTCAGCCTCTTTTTGCAGAGGAGGGAACGTAATCGTCAGCTCTGAGTGTCTTTGTAATTCATGTGGTGTTCAGGGGTTCAGATCAAATATTGACTAAATTCTTCTTTCTTCTTAGAAATGAAGAACTGTGTCTTGTGCCAAAAAGCATGCTGAAGCTGTTGTGTGTTATCACATGGAAACTCGTGTACAATGGCCAATCTGTGTTCCCACTTAGCCAAAATAAATGGTTGCTTAGCATCCAGAATCATCCCAGCTCAGGATTATCTCCCCATATGCCAGTGTTGCAGTGCTGAATGATTGGGATGTGCAGCGTGGAACAGAAAGAGCCTTTTGTTGTTGATGGCTGCGCAGCAGGAGCTGTAAGGGTTTGGATATTTTTCGTAGTTGACTAGAGTTTCTAGACTTACCTGAATAATGCCTTAGTTTGCTCCAGAGTTTTTAGTTCATGTGTTCACACACCTGTGGTTGTGGGAGGCTAACAAGTGAAGTGGATTATTGGCAGCATCGCAAGTTTGCTTCGATAGCAGACTATAGAGAAACTTTTAAGATTAAGGAAAAATCATTCCTCTTGATAAGAAAACTGACTGCAATCACCATGGCTTTTTGCTGTCTGTCAACATTGCATGTAAACCTTTTTTTTCAGCCTCTGGTTGTCCTGAGAAGTGCTTTGTGTTTTGTGCCCATCTGTGTGCTCATGCGGTGCGCCAGGCTGTGCCTGGGTTAAACTTTATTACACACAGCGCACGTTGCCTACGTCAGTGGGATTAACTGGGTGTCTTTGCTACATTTCCTTGTTGAAAGGGCTTCCAACACGGGTGTATCTCTGTCTTTGTTTTCCACACATGCTCAGAATATTTTCCAGAGTGTCTCCGTATTGAGCGTCTTTGGTTTAGGTCTGCCTCATTTCAGGACTCGATGCGGCAGGCAGTGGGCAGGGGGTGAAAACTCGCTTGACCTCGTTAGGGCAATAAAACCTGCAAAATGTTTGCTGGTGGAGACTCTGTGCTGAATTCCCTGCTTTGATTCCTGATTGCCTTTGTCCTTCCATCTGTTCCTCTCCTCTGCAGCATTTCCACCCAAGCCTGCTCCGAAGCTGCTGGTTACTGCTCCGGTTTGTTGTACACCAGCCGGGTTTGGGGCCAGCTGCTGACATGCTTCTGGGCACCGCTCTGCTTTTGTTCCCCTGCCTCGCGGCTGGTTCGTTCTGTTTCTTTCTCTGACACAGGCACGTTCCTTGCAATGGAAGGACTGGCAGGGTTTGTGGGGAAAGTAATAAAACCAGCATCCTGCCTTTTGCACTGAATGTACTTTTGCATGCAGCCTTGTACCTGCGTTCTGTCCTTGTATTCCACCTCTACCAAGCCATTTCAAAACGTTGTGCTTCCTCTCGTTCTGTCATATGCTCTGAGTGATTTTTTTTTCTTCCAGTCAGGATACCTTTTCTTGCCTCACTGTGAAGAATTAGCTGCGCAGTCCTTCCTGAGCGGTGTGCTGTAAATATCTTCATTCTTTTTTCCTCAGGTTCCTCCCCTGCCCTTTTAGGGGGAGACAACTGAATTTCATGGTACTATAAATGCCCAGCAGCTGTTGTGGTTTCAGTCGGGTCATGCTGGATTACCTGGTGTAAGTGAGATCAGAATCTGACTGCTGGCTTCTCTGCAGTAGACTCATCCCAACCTCTAGCACCAGGACACCGCTCGTATTGATTAGAGGCGTCTGCCCTTCAGTTGTGTTCTCGCAGCGCTTTGTAAGTTGGGGTTTTGAATGAAGATGCTGGCATCCCAGGGCTGGCCTGCTCTGAAGAGGTATTTTCAAAGTGACTCCAGGATCTAAACAAATACACAAGTCTGCGGTCGTGAAGTGCATTTGAGTTTGTTCCTTGTGGCCTGAATTTTCTTTCCAAGGCCTGAGAAGGATGCGTACTGTAAGTACACATTGGATTAAGTAGTTCTTGTCTAAGATTCAGATGATTCTTTTAAAGTAGGAATTGGAGAAGAGCTTCCAGCTTAATATTATGATGTTTCTCTTCCTCTTCTCACACACACACTTTCAGCTGTTTTCCCAGCGGCTTTGGAAACTTAATTAAATCTAAATAAATTTCTATATCAAGCTTGGCACACACTACTATTGACAGTATAAACAAGGCAGACAAATTGTTTAATGCACAGGAGAAGAGATGGCAAAAATAAGAAACGGCGACAAGCTCCTTTCCTGCAAAGTAGCTGAAAGCAGGGTTCTGCCAGCCTCTGGGGTTCACACATCAGCACTGCGAGGTGCGTGCCTGGTGCACATGGGTTTCATGTTGGGTGACGTGGGTAAGCTGGTCCAGGCCGTGCTGTTCCCTCCCCCTGTGCTGTGTAGGTCCTTGGTGACTCATTAGGTCCGTGCTCAGTCATACAAGCTGCAAAGTACTTTTCTAAGCGGTTAAACAAATTAGAAATTGAATCACAGACACCAAGATTCAAAAAAGCGATCGCTGTGTGTGAGGTGTCTGCTCTCCGTGAAGATGTTCTAATTCCTGCTTACTCTGCGTGTGGTGGAGTGAAATGGTTGTAAGCATCCTGATTCTGCAATGTGGCAGCTCCTGTTGGCACGGCAGAACGTAATGGTATTTCCTGTGGCAGGATCTGCAGCCTGAAACCCCTTCAGAAAACACTGCCCTGATGGTGAAGAAGTTCGGCATTTTGTAAATCCGTGTACCGAGGAATACTCTTACGTTCCGAGTCCTTTTTGTCCATGCTGTGAGGCACGGATGAGCTGTGTCTGTCAGTACTGAATGCCGTAAGCTTTTGGGGTCTGTAGCAAAACGAGCTCTTGGCAAGGCGTGTGCACGTTTCAGCTCACTCTGCCTGGGGTGTTTGTGTAGCCCTCAGCCTGATGGAATTCTGTCGGCCTGTCTCCTGGCAGGCAGCAAGGTGCTTCCTGGTGGCATTACACGGAGCTCCAGGCGGTGGCCTGCAGTCCCTAACTTGTATCAGGGTGCCACTGGGCCTGCAGCTCCCAGCTGCGTGCGCTGGCGGAGCTGTGCTGGGCGCGCTGTCCGCTGCAGGGCCCCAGAGCAGGGCCCGCTGAGCTGCAGCTGGTGAAGACAACTTCAGCAGTCACCTGTAGTGGTCAGCTGCTGCTGGAATGTTTCACGCTGCTTTTTTCCTCCTTGGGGAAGGAAGGTTGCTCCTGTTTCGCTGTTCTGCTGCTCTGTGTGTAGCATGGCTTTCGTGCCTGAGCACAGCCCTTCCTGTAAGGTTTTCCTCCCCTCTGCCTTTAAGAGCAGAAGGAAAATGGGAAGCCGAAAACCTGCTGAGCAGAGCATTCTGTAAATTGCAATTCCAGCGGCTCTAAAGGAAAAAAAGACCCTGAGGTGACCTATCATTGTTTGCTCCCTACTCGTACAACTTATTGGAGCTGTCAGTTTTATTGTGTGGCGTTGCGTACCAGTAACAGCAGCCCCTGCTTTCCGTGGAAAAGGGAACGAGAGAGAAGGAACATGGAAGAACAAGAGAGGGAGTAATTAACAATAAAGTCAGGTCTCTCAAAACGTGACCTAGGCCGTCTGTAATGCTTGTAAAAATAAAAAGTGTAATGGGCTCGAATTCTAAAGACGTCTCCCGACAAGCTGTAAGGGTCCATTCGGAGTAGAGGTGTTTGCGTAGGTGTGAGTTACTAAACTGGTTGTAAAGGAAACTGTTCAAAGCAAACTTTAGAGTATGAGGGATACTTTATAAATAAACCTAGACTTGAGGGAGAAAAATATAACCGTAGCATTGACTTTCTTTGAGATAAGGTCTATGAGATTTTTCTCCAATAATTAGTAGGATATAAATACATCAGTTCAAAGAAATGTGCAAATCTCTTCTGACAAACATTATTATCGGGAGGCATTCCTTCTATCTGCAGGCATTGTTTCTTGTGCATCCATGGTTACTTATTCTCCCAGAAGGGTAAAAAAAAGCCTGCCTGTTACTAGGTATCATATTTTACCTCTAGCTAAAACCATGGTGGGTGAAATAGTTTTTCTGCATAATCTATCCTGGGACATGGTCAATAACTAACCTAGAGGAAAAGTTAATTACCAGCTGGTTGGCAATGGCCTTCGAAGCAAACCCAGAGGTAAGAAGAGGCACATGAGATATGAAGGAGGTAGGAAGAGAGCACTTTTCAGTGGGGTTGTGTGTGAACAGGAAAATAATACTTCCATCTTCTCTTACTTCACGTAGAAAAAGATTGTGACTCAGTAATTAAATCTGATGTGCTGAGGTCTCGTTTAGTATTCAGAAGTTATTTCAGGTAAGTTGTTGTTTACAAAAATTGTGACCAAGAATGAGGCAAGAACCACCTGCATGATGGTGCTCTGGGTATATTCACCTCTGAGATTGTATGACGTACCTGCCTCATCAAAAAGAACTGCCTGGCATGAAGTGCCAGGAGGGCTCCGAGAGCCCCTCTGCCCCCCTTGTGGCCAGCCTAAATTTCGTCGAGTAGCGATGTTTGGGCTTTAATTAAAGTCTGTGTCCTGCACCTCGGTCTGTGGCCACCTGAGACCAAAGAGTCAGGGGGGTTAAAAATAAATAAGAAAATCCCAGAGCAGCATTTCCTCCTCCTCTGTGCTGTCTGACTCACGAGAAGTGCTATCACATGGCTATGACAGCAGGTTTCTCGCTGATCAGATGCTCTCCAGCCCGATTTCTCCGTGATTATATTGGGTATGCATTTTCTGCTCAGAGCTGCGGTGGAGTCGGGGTGTGCAGACCTGCAGCGTGCCCCGCTGTTGTGGCAGCCAGAAGCAAAGCACTGTGGCATCAGAAATCCACGGCATTCAGCTTTTACAAGGCCAGCAGAGATTCACAGAAAGGATCTTGAATAAAATGCTATCTACGCGGGCTGTGGATATATTGCTTTGCCCAGGAATACTGTACTAAGCAGATAACTTGTCAATAGGGTTTTATCGCTCCGGTTCTTGTGTGCAGTTCTTATCAGTCTGCTGATATCTGATGGTGGGCAGCCTGAGCACACGTATTTGCTCTCGCTTCTTATATTCATATCTGGTTTACTGCAGAAGGCCAAGATCGTGTACTATTGATTTCAACATATTCCAGGCAGTGTCTTTTTCTAAGAACAGCAGCTGCATCTTGCTGAAAGAGCTGGCTTGTCCGGGCTGTCAGTGGCCACCCTGCTTGTCCACCTGCACTCTGGACAAGAGGCAGAGCGGGTTTATTAATTCATTAGTGTGCAGGGAGTTGTTGGCTTTTTCAAGCAGTGGTGGTGGTCTACACAAAGGTGCCATATCTCATGCAGCATGGTTGATATTCAGTCTGGACAACTGCTAGGAGTGCCTGGGGAAATCCTAGCTCCTACCGAAGTGCTTTCCCCAGTTCCCTTGGCCGGGAAGCAGTGCAGCACACCGCGGCAGCGTCGCCTGTTCTTTATTTAGGAGGTGAGTGCCCGTGGTGGGGACGTACCTGAGCGGGCTTTCGGCTGCTCTGTGCAGGCAGTGCGGCGTGGCCGTGGTAGCAGGGCTCAGCATGTCAGCCTGCTTCCTGGCTAGCATCGAGCATCAGCTCTGAACCTGGGGACAGCCAGGCCAGCTGCTTGAAAATCAGCACGGTATAGAGAGGGTCTAGTTAATCGTGATCAAAGGCTGAGTGCTGAAATGCCAGCTGCGATCCTGTGGAAAGCTTTGTGCTTTGTGAGGCTCACATGATTTTGCTTCCTTTGTGTAGCATCTTGGTGGCTCTTGGCATTTTCAGCCTTACCACATACAGCAGCAGAAAGGTGGGAGTAAGCACAAGAGCTGGTCTAGGTACTCACTTGCTGTAGGTTACTTCCTAATGCGCTTTTCAGTAGCAGTTTGATTTAACTGCCTTAGAAAGATGCTGGCTATTTCTCAGCCCAGGGATACACAGCCCCGTTCTGTCAGGTACTCTGCATTTAATGAGCCTTGTGCTAAGAGCACCATAGCAGAGGTGGCCTAAGAGACCGGTGGGTAATAGTTCATCTTCCGTAATCATGAGTTTCTCTAACCCTCTTTGCTGTTTTCCATCTGCCTTAGGTTTTCACTAGGTAAAAACTAAGGATGTTTCAGATCAGAATTCCAGTTCTGCTCCTTGGCATAAGGGACAACCACGCGCTGCATGATGAGCAGAAGAGGAGCCGGCAGGGTGGAGGTGTGCATGCTGCTGCTGCAGGGAATGCCCTTTGCAGGGAATGCCGGGGAGCTGAGGCCCTCCTGCACTTGAGCAAGAGCCCAGAGCTTGATGTTAACGTGTAGGTGGGTCCTCGCCCGGTCACTGGGCTCCGCAGCTGACTGCAGCCTCAGCTGCAAGTGCATTGACAGCCTGCCTCAACAGGCAGACGTCTCACTGCTGTGCTCCCTGAGCTCTCGTTTGAAGGCTGAGCGCTGCCAGAGCTGAGGGATGAGTGGGAGACAGAATTCCAGGGAGACTGGAGCTGTGCTGTGCTCAGGTGAGGGCTTGCAGGAGACCTGCAAAGTGCCAGCACGTTAGCAAAGGCTGCAAGAAGCAGCCTGACCTGTGGAGCAGCCACGGGCCTCCGTGGTACTTCAGGGACTAACGGGGAGAACTCACTTCAACGTCTGCATGAACATTGCCATGGCTGTTTACTCTTTGTATGATTTGGTTCATATAAAGAGTTTTCTAAGCGTCCCATTTATATCACTTGGTTTATAATTTGGACCCTCGCTTTCCAGATATGACAAAAAGAAAAATGGGATGTGAAAGGCAGTGGGAGTTCTACACTAAAGGATGTTTCTCTAAAATGTTGGTGTGAAGCCAGATACGTGGCATTAGGAAAAGTACCTCAATTTGTAGCTGTCAATGAAGCAGTCTTTCACCCATCCCACTTGTCTAATAACAATTATTTGTTGTCAGAAGTCATTTTAGTTGCAAGAGACTAATTAAGCTTCCCAATATGAACAGTAATATGCAACACAGACAAGTAAATGAGGATATTAGGGTAGCGAGTAACTACGTTTACCGAAGAGAGCTTCACGTCCTGTACTGACTACAAAAAGGAGAATAACTGATAGCTGATGCAGAGCCCTGTAATAGGGGGCTGTCAACTGGAATATGTCACTCGCTTGGGCGTCCTTTCGTTCTGTGTTGCAAGCAGTGCCTCGAAACTGATAATGAACTAAGTGAAAGACAAGGTTTGAGATAAGGTCTCTATATAAATTATTTTTAAGTAACTCAGCAGGGATAAGAATAAACCAGCAGCTCTGGAGCATGTAGGTCAGGTGCCAGGTGTGCTTTCAGGGCTGGGGTACTTCGGAGTTTGTATGATAACCCCCAGTTCTGTCAGCTGATCTCATTAAAAGATAGTTTTGACATTCAGAGGCCATAGCAGAGGTGAGGTTTGTAGCAAAAGGTTATAATATCAGTTCTACAGAACGTGGGATTTATTGAAACTTTTTTTCATCTGTTTGCCTTTGCTGCAAGCTGCACTGCACGATTGGAGCCGTGGGTTTCGTTGCAGCAGTACATGTTTGTGTCGAGGCGGTCTGCTGGGACTAAGGCTCTGCTTCTTGTTGAGATCCATCGCTGTGTATCTGCGCTTGAGTTCAAAAATCTCTTCAAAGTGGTAGCAAGCTTCGTTTCCCACATTGGAACAGAGCTGCGATAGCTGTTGAAGTGGTGCAGAGGGCGAACCTGCGAGCTGGGGCCCAGCCGCCCTGTCTGCAGGTCCTGGGGAGGTTGTTCTGATGCATTTGATTCGCTATTTGCTTTGACGTTCTTATGGCAAACACAAAACCAGATGGTGTATTTCAGACCAGAGAATTTTGAGCTCCTTGTGTGCAGCAAGGTCTGCTTGAGTAAAAGCCATCGCATTGATTATTGAGACAGTCTTACCTTTTTTTTTGGCCAGGGCAATGGCTAGGTCCTGGTTCGCGTTTTAGAAGCTAAAGTGTATAACTTCAGAAGTCCCCCCAGTGTTCTTTCAGGGGTTACAGGGCCCCTTTCTATGTTTTCTGAAAGCTTTGGCAAGGCCAGCGCACAGGTACCTCCGGTCTGAGCTTTGGACGAGGTTTCCTCCTCTGCTGCTGGGGGAGGCAGAGCACAAGGGCTGACTGAGTGCTGTGCTCCAGGTTTGTTTCATGGGCCTTGGGCTTCTGTCTTATGTGGAAGCTCAGGTGGTAGAACATGTAATAAAAACAGGTGGAACCCAGGCTTTTTTCTGGCTCTGAAATCTCCGTTAAGGAAATAATTATTCTTGATTATTCTTCCATGGCTTGTGTTTATGATGAACTACATATTTTGAGGCTCTGTTAAAATAGTGTTTAGATACCCGTGGAATTTTCTGTGACTCTTCACAGGTTAGATTCCTGTTAGCTGTTTTTCAAAACCTATTCTCATGCAGTTAGCAGAAGAGGCCAGTTTACAGCCACGTTTCTATAACGTGAAGAAAGGCGCATGTTCAAGCTCCGGTGCAGTTTTTCTCAGCTGGAGGTGAGAGGACGTGCTTCTCTCTCCAGCTTCATTGCTCGTAGGGATAATGTATTCCTCCTTGAGAAAGGAAGCACAAAGGGAAGATCTTACTGATCAAATATAAAGATCGGTGTAGATTCCCTTTGAAGTTATAACTAAGTAGCTGCTTTTTACAGTGTGTGGCTAACAAGAAACACTGTTTTTCCTGGTACAATACTTGCAGAAACTTCACCCCACATGTCCGGGGACTCAAATACCTGAATTCCTTTCATGTGAACAGGGAAAAATCATCTACCTTCTCCCTTCCTCACCCTGTAATAATATGTTTGAGGCACGAAAGGCGTTACATAATCCGTGATTCCTTGCTTTTACCCATAGCGATTTCCTTCTATCTTCCTGTATCTGCCACCCACAAAAAAGTGGTTTTTCAGCGTGCTTGCCAACATTAGCTCCGCTGCTGCCCAGCTTTCCTCCTCAGCCCCTTGCATCCTTCTCCCTTCTTCTTCCATCTCACTTTTATTGTGGCGTCCTCCCCAAGCAGTAAGCAGCCATACGTCACGTGAGTTACAGACATACAACTTTCTTCCAGTCCCTCGCTGTAATTAAGGGAGAACAGCCCGTTTCCTTGAAAAATGGGTCGCTCAAATTCATTTTTAAAACCTATTTCTTGTAATGCTCAATAACGCGTTGTTTATGGGGCAGCATGAGGTGATGGCTTGGGAGAGTTACGGCAACCAAATACCAATCCCACTGCTTCCCAGGAATTTCCTCTGTGTGGCTGGACAGGTTGCTGCACAGTTTCTGTCTATAAAGAGATGGTGCAGATCTGATTTACAGAGTGCAGTACGGCACTTTCAGCAAGCAATGTGTGCTGCACAGCAGCATTACGATGATTAAAGAAGAAAGATGGTAATCTTGAAAATATCCAGCTAGAAATATAATTGAAAATAAAACCTTAGTGTGTAGATTTAGAGAAGAGGATTTTTGCTTAGTCTAGTGACTCCATTAGTTTAAAGACCATTTCCATGTACCCAGCAAAGATTATGCCCCCAGAGCAGATGTAGAGTTTGGAGTCCTGCTGAGGTGAATCATCTCTTCAGAGCTTGAGTTTGCTGGCAACAAAAAGAAGGAAACAGCTGGAGAAAGCTGAGAGAGGCTTTTGGGGGTAGGCTTCCTATAGATTATTCTCCTAATTGCTACAGCTGAGCACACAAGAAGAAAGGCAGAGCCAGGGGAGGTGTATTTATGAAAGTATGTCCTTTCTGTTAGCTGATTCCAGCGTTCTGATTAGCGTGCTGCTAGGGTTGAGGCTTTGCTTGAATTTTATCAAGCTCAGACGTTTAACACAAATAAAAACATTAATTCTTAATAGCAAGCTCTCATCATACCGCTTTATCTTCTCAATGTATGCGCTGTTCTAATTGCTCTTAGGTGAGATGTAGATCTGAAAATCAAAGCTCAGGCTCTGTGATTTACCAGTTTCCACCTCTCTGTGGGATGTGCAGCAGTTGGTGGTGGTTTGTTTGTTTTTCAAATGGGCCACAGAGCCCTAACTTTGTCTACTTTGTGCTTGGTGCCGTAGCTCTAGAAGCGAAGGCAGCTGGAGCAGACCTGGCTTGGTACCTCTGAGCACTTCAGAAATAATAAAAACCTAGACTGTCTAACCGTAGCTGTACGGGGACTGGAAGCAGGAAGAAACAGCACGTAACAGCAACTGTCCAGGCTGAAAGCAGCCTGGTGTGGTACTGAGCGCTGGGTCCTGAGACAACATTTTCTGCACTAGGGTCAGCTCCGTTTTGTAGATCCTTGCTGTCTTGGCTTTAAAGCCCTCCTCCATTTAATCACATCCCAACCAGGTTAACTGGGGGAAAGTGCACTCATACTAGATGCAAGAAAATGGCTCCCAGCTAGCAAGTAGTGGGGGACACACAGCACACAAGGGATAGCAGCGTTTCCAGACAGATTTTCCAGACCAGCCTGTCTCAAAGGGAGCTCTTGAAGCTGCCACGTCCAAGCAGAGGGACCGACTCCTGCAGCACGGCGGGATGTGCCTGCTCCTTCCCGGGCGGCTCCGTCTGTGTCCGGACACTTCAGCATCTCCTGGCTGCGTGTCAGGCTCGTTAGCCTCGTGTTAATCGCAGCCTGCACACTGAGGTGCTGCCAGCTGGCTGCTGCAGGTTAGGAAGGTATGGAAGACAAAGCACTTGCACAGAAGAATTGTTTGATGACCGAACTTTTGTTTGACTTTAGCAAATGGGTGCACATTTAGAGCTAGAATAAACACCAGTGATTGTTGGCTTTGTTCTTTGAGATAGATGAACTAGTCCATGTGTTCCTTTAGCATTGTTTCAGTCTGCTGTCACTAATAAATCCAGCCTCCTGAAGAGGCACTGCGGTGGAGATTTAATACAGACTTCTGGAAATGGTTATTGCCCTCAGATGCAGTGAAAGTTAAGGGCCCTACCAAAAAAAGCAGTTATAAATCTAAGTTCTTTTTTTTTTCTGTCTGCTTTTAAATCATGAGATCATGCAGCTGACTTCAAGGATTTTTTTTAGTGTTAAGAGACAACGTAAGGAATGAGTAGTACTTTGGGAATCTTGGAGCATTAGCTACTCCTCTTTCTACCATTTACTAATATAATGCTGGAAAGGCCCGAACATCGTCATCGCCTATTGTCCCTTTCCATTGCAGCAGTTGTTGCAGTTTAAAACCCTGGTAGAGGCAAGATCCAGTGTGGTTGTGAGGTTTCTTTAATGGTTTTGTTTCGGTGCTTGTTCGTAGCAGCTGCTGTAGCCTGTTCCCAGGGTTAAGGCCCGTTATATACACAGGGTTGGAATTTGCTTGTGAAAGATCTGGGGGTCTGTGCGCATCCACCAGCACGTTTGCAACACTTTGCTTGCTTTCTGGCACTGTAGTTCTGTGCTGTCTGCCCCCTGATCAGCCCACTGCTCTGCCCTGTGCCTCCAAATCCAACGGGACGGACACTCAGCTCCTTGCTGCGGAGCAGCTACCCTGAGCGGGGTGCGATCAGCTTGTCAGGCTGGGATCCTGCTGAGGGCAAATTCTCCGGAGGTCTGAAAGCCTGTCTAAAACTCGGTTGCATCTGTGCTCTGTTTCGTAAATGTCAGCTCACTGGTAGCTTCGGTGTGCCCACAGACATGCTGCTGCTGGCAGAGAACTGCTCTTATTTCCCCTGTGCCTCCTGCTGTTTTCATTAGGTTTGTAATGTCATTTTCTCCAGCTAGATGATTAGTGTCTGTTTTCTTTGTTAATGCTTGAGTTCAATTCATTTAAAAAACTGATAAGGAACCATATTTCGCTTCTTGAAATTGCAGAGGTACTTGGAGAGCCTTTTGTGTTCCTAGCAGATGCAATAGCCGCATCGAGTTAGGAGAAGGCTTGAAAAACTGAGACCTTTGAAAATGCCTGCTGCACATGCCAACGCTAAATGGCTGGGCCGCTGCATGCCAGGTAGGAGCACACCGAGCACGAACTGAAGGAAGATGGCAAAAGTTGTACTGTTGTGAAAGCACACAGCACCCCACCGCTGTCGGACGCGGCATCTCCAGCTCTTGTGGCTGCATCGCTCCCCCCCCAGGCTGGAAGCTTGGTGCTCCAAGGAGCACTTGGCAGCTTTTGGTGGGGCTGCGGATCCAAGGGAGAGGAGAAAGATGGCAGGGGACACATGCAGGCTGGTCTGTACAGGGAGCCCATTTTCTGAGGAACTGGTAGAGAAAAACTGTGCTATCCATCTCCAGAGATCTTTGAAACAGCGAAATACAGAAGCGCAGCAGGTAGGCTGGTGGTGGCAGCACGTCAGTGGTGACAGGCGCGCTATGGGGACGTCCTGACACTTGGTCCCGTGGGTCGTTCAGTAACGTGCTGTTGGCCTGGAGGTGCCTTGGGATATTATTTCTAGTTCTTAATCACTGGCTTCTGGATTATTAAAATGCGTTGAGGTAGCTGGTAGTGCCGACAGCAGCTCTAATTGCCCTTGGTGAACTAGAGAACGCCCCAGAAAGTCGGTGTGCATGGAGGGAGGTGGGTATTGGGTGTCCCTAAGCTGCACCCTGCAGCCAGTGCCCACCACAGAGCCGCCTGGTGCTAGTCCTGCAGGGACTTCTCCTCGTGAGGCACGGCGTGTCGCCTGCTGTTAGGGAAGCACAGTGGGTCCCATCGTCAGCAGCGCCCCCCTGCCCGAATTCAGTATTTAGGGTGCGTTGTAGCCTCCCATGTAAATCTGTCTTGGGGGTGACCAGGTTTCCTGAAAGATCAGTTCTGGGGAACAGGGCGTGCAGTGACAGAATTTTGTTCCTCCCTTTGTCCTTCTGTGGTAGCCATCCTGGGTACAAATCCCTCTTCTCACTCTTCATGGCACATTTGCTGTGTATCTTTGGGATTGCTTTGTACAAATAGTTTACTCAGTGCTAAGAGCCCTGAATACACATCATTAATTTCTTCTGCTATGGGATTTGTGCTCAATTCTTTATTTTCATATATATCCAATAAATATTCAAAGCGCTGGGCTAAAGAGCATTCTACAGAATGAATCTCTCAATCTTTTCTGCCGAAGTTGTTCTACTTATTAGGAAAAACTTGGTCTTTGAGAGAGCAGTGATAGGGAAAAATGATTAGAGTCGATGGGGTAGAGGACTCCTGGGAGGGACAAAGTGAGACAAAGGTATCCTGGATTCTAATTCCGTCTCTCCTGAATATTTATTTATGCAAAAAAGAACAGGTTCAGTAGGAGAAACAGAACAAGGTCTTCCTCTGAAGTACTCTGAAGCTCTTCTTTGAAGCCATGTCAGCTGAGGAATTGCAAGTGAAAGCCAACGGGCAGAAGCAGGGCTTGCAGCGTGCTGCCAAACAATCTGATCTCGTCAGCATGCTGGGGGCTCCTGGCATCGCCACAGCTCAGTGCCCTCGCTGTGCTGGTGGCTTGCACCAGGAGCTGGGTGCGAGGTTTTGTATGGTTACAGGTGCCTCTGGACAAAGAGATTTGTTTTTCTTTCGGGGTGGTGGCGATTAGTGTTCAGTCACAACAAGAATTTCAACTGGACACACTATTTTTTCTTACCTGCAGTTATTCATTTATTTTTAAAATTTAATTTTTTTTTCTTTAATTTTCAGGAAACCAAACTAACGCTGTTCTGCATAGGAGCTATGCTCAGAGGCTGGAGCCTTGGAGGAAGGAGACACCGGAGTGTTTCTCTTGACACACCTCGTGTCCTCTTCCAGAGCTGTACAGCTGCTGCCTCGCAGCGGCGTGGGGTGCGTTTGCACGAGCACGTGTATGTGTTTCCATGCTGATGGCAGCCTGGGGTAAAGCAACAGCATGCTTTAGTCCCACACCCTATTTAGAAGAGCCTATAGGTATTCTCAGTTCATCTGAAACCCTAAATCTCTCACTTAGCTCCAGCCCCCAGAGAGGGAATCGAGAGAATGGTATCATCTGTCTGTGTAAGCTTTTGTCACTGAAAAGTTAGATTTGTGCAACGTAGTTAAGTCAGATTTATGGGACATCGTTAACTCTGAGAGGATGACCCAGGCAGTATAAAGCAATTCAGCTGAAGAAAATATTTTAGTGTCTGGAGGAGGTTTACGCCAAACAGGTCCTTGTACCCTCATGCTGGCAGGAATTACAGCAGCACCTTTCTGGCTGTAGAGCTAATGAAATTGCTCAAGTGCATTTTAAATTTTGTTTCTGTAATTGGCCAAAAGTTGTCCGCAGACATCTGGGCTACCACTTCCAATGGGGATGGGTCCCTGGTGCCACTTGTGGAGTCGGCCTGGCTTATTCCCTGCCACAGGCCAGGGGCTGCCCGGGGTGCTGCTCCCAGCAGAGGCGGCAGGGCTCCTTCCTGAGCTGCGCCAGCTCCAGCCTGCTCTCAGCACAGCCGAGGATACCAAGTAGTTTCCCGGTATCTGTAGCCTGTGTATTGCTTCCTTTCTTCAAGGGAACTTGGTGTGACTTTAGCAACTGAATGCTTCTGAGCAAAAGCCTTGGCCAGTGTTTTGGTCCATGCGTGTCGATGTAAAGCAGGAGCAGATCTGCATCAGTGGAGCTGAGGTCTGTCGTGCTGCCTTCTCCCGGCACCTGAAGCTGCGGGGTTCGTGGGTTTGATGATCCAAGTCAATGCGATGAAGCTGGTCGTCAGGTTACTTAAATCTGACATCCTGGTAGGGGCAGCAAATCCAACACAGGAAAACATTTAACTTCAAAACCCACACCTGCTTAAAAGGCTGCTTAGAAGGAATGTTAAAGGAACAGCTGAGGACATGATGCTTTCAGGCAAAGCGACTTGGGAAGGGCACCAAAAGCTAGCGTGACTAAACTGGGAAGTGACAGAGACCCTTCAAAAGGGGACTTCTTCACAGAGGGAAGGAAATGCAAAGAACATCGAGAAACAGACAGAATGCGTCCTGATTAATTGAAAAACCACGAGATAAGCTAAAAAGATGGGGATGAATTGGCAGTCATAATAAAATAACACTCTGAAACGAAGTCTTTAACAGTCTGGCATTCGTCCTGGTTTTGCATTTAATAGGTAGTCAATAGTAAAATAATAAACAGTAATACAAGTCCCATTCGCATTTTATTTAAAACAGAAAACGGATTAATCACATGCTAGTGTATAGGAAACAAGAAGTTAGGAAGAAAGGTCTTCCTATTTGCATGGAGACAGGCTTCCACTGCTCAGACAGATGAACTCTTGGTCTTGTGCTGGTCAGTGCATTTGTAGCTGACCAGCGAAAGGAAAGATAGCGAGGTGATAAAGTGGGATCATACATAGCCTAGTGCTCTATAAGCATATACAGACGTATTTGTAAAGAAGGTTCTTCAGGAATGAGTGTACAGCATTGCCCACAAAACACAGGGCTACTTGGTGAAATGATTAGGTAGCAGATTCAATACAACCGAAAGGAAGCAGTCCTTCTGCCCACAGCATGTAATTACATTACGGAGCTCATCACCACAGGATGCTGCAGAGATTTGAACTATAACTGTACTCAAAAAGGGATGCAATAGATTTTTGGAGGCTGGGTCCACTGGTAAATATTAAATAAAACTGCCTCAGTTAACTCGCTGGCTCAGAAGCTCCCCAGGCTGCCTGTGAGGGAGGCGTGCTCGAAGAGCGTTACGCTTTCTTTGTCGGAAAAATCATAAAAATCGGCAATTGGCTGCTTGCAGAAGGGTGCTCTGCTCACGGACCTTTTCCCTGACCCGCTGTATCAGTTCTCAGGTGTTCATTTTCAGACCTAGCAATGAAATTTGAAAAATGTCCACGGGCAAGAAGATATTAGTTTTGAAACATCTTCTATCAGATTGAGTCAGTAACTTGAAGCTGTTTATAAATTATCTTTGTTCTTGTGCATCTTCTTCGGGGGGCTAACCTGCCTCCTGCCACTTGGGGAAAATGAGCATCTCCGAGCTGCCTTGGTGCGCCTCTTGTCCTGCTTTCATCAGCTCTGCTTGTTTGTGCTGTAGGCAGGTGCTGTCACTGCTCACCGGCTGTCATTTACCTGCAGGTACATCTCTCAGAAAGCTTTCTCATATGAGCAGAAAGAAAAGCAGAAGCAGGCGAACCACCCCAAACGTTTTCATCGCTGTTGGAAGCACCACAGAATTAGGGTGTTGCTCCAGGTAAAGGGAATCGGGCACTTTGCATGGGCAAGACATTGCAGCTTCTCCTTGTGCCTTCCCCTTCACCTTGTGCCTTCTCCTCCACCTTGAAGTGACATGCAGCACCTTGTGCAGGGACTTGGGGACAGCTCGCTGCCTCCCTGCCACGAGCAGGCAGCTGTCGGTGGCTCTGAGGGTGCCAAGGGACGGCCACCCTGCCGGGTCTGTGTGCGGGAAGGGCAGGGGGCTGCCCCACCAAGAGGTGCAGCGGGCTCGGAGATGGCATGCTGTGGCTGCCTGCTGCTGGGCACTGACCCGTGTGCCCTGGGAACGGCCGACACCTCAGTGCTCAACATATTTTCCAGTCTCTCCCCAATTTTGCACAGAAAGGGATGTTTTTGTCGACCAGCTGCGTGTACACGACTGGCAGGATGTAAGAGTAGCAGAGCTAGGTAGTGCAGTACGACGAGCAGTGCAAAGCAGCACAGAGCCTCGTTCCAGCTCATTAGGCTGGCTCACTAGTGCTAGGCATTAGGCTGTGGAACCCCTGCTAAACCAACAACAGTGCTGTTTCCTTTGAGCTCCTACCACCAGAAATGGGAATACTGGTGACGAGTTGTGTTAATGTGTGAAAAAATATTTTTAGCTTTCCACTTGGAATTTTTTAAAAAAGCTTTAATCTACTAAGTTAAATATTTCCAAGCATGGTAATTAGCAGCCTTGTTGACAGAAGGATTGCCTCCCATTACCAGATAGGCATCTCTGCCTCAGTCAGTTCTCGCCACCTTTGTTTTGAGCTGTGGGAATTGGTGCTGGAGCTGATGCAGGTTGTACAAACAAAGATCTGAGATCCACAGCTCACCTGTGCTCACAGCAGTGCGTGCTGTTCAGATGATGAGAAGAAACTGGGAGTCTGAGCCACTGCCGGCATTATGTGCCACTGAGACAAGGTTATGTCAGGGAGTCCGAATGGTGAAAGAACAGCTGCTCTGTTTTAACCAAAATTGAGGATTTTTTTCCTTTTACATTACAGGAGTGAGCAAAATCTCCCTTTGTGATAGCCCCGTAGTTGAGCAGTCTGCTTCTGGGAGCTGGTCAGGAGCTCCAGGATGCCGGCCGTGACAGCACATTACGTGGATGTGTACGTGCCTCTGCTGTGTGGGAAAAGGGAGCTTTTCTACCCCTTCCCTCACCTGGAAGTTTCCAAGGAAAATTCCCTGGGAAAAGGGAGCAGCTGGTGTGTTGAGGTCTGTGTAACATGGCTGCATTTTACTGTGTCCAGTTTTAATGATGGTTAAATTCTGCTGGACTTCCTCATGGGAGCAAGAAGTCCCTCTGTGAACCCGCCGTTCGCTTCCAGAACTGCTCAGCCGCTCGTTTTGGGTAGCTGCCTGCTTTGCTCTCCCTGTCCCTTCACAAGGGAGCCACTGCCGGTAGGTTGGAAAGCGAACCAGGCAAGGGCTTTCCTTCCTGAAGCTGCGCTGACACACAGAATTGACAAGCCTTTGGATTTTTGGTAGTCTGAGCCTGCCGGTAAACAACCTTGGAGAGTGATGCATAATAATGCGCTAGTGGAAGTATTTCTCAGTGTTCAGACCCACGTTTTGGTATCAAAGAAAAATTGGCAGTTAATCCTGAAGTCATTTCTGACTTAATGGGCACCTGCTAATAATTAAAATTTAATTCAGTAGTTAAGATTGAAAATGAGAAAGCTTAGGTGATGGAGAATTCAACAGGTTAAAAACAAGTGGTCTTGAGTGACATACATTGAGTATCATTTGAATAAATAAAGCTGCCACATTTTGTATTCTAGTTCCTTCTTAAAATCATCCCACTTGCTTGCCTAGGGCTAAATTTGAATATTGCTGCCTCAGGGTAACACACCTCTGATTCAATCTATGCAGGAAAAAATCAAAAGAAAACTAAAAAAGCTGATGGTGCATGCTAGGAAGTTGATATTAGACCATATGACTAATTGTAGTTTGAAAATACCATTTTTTTTCCTTTTGTGCTGTTAAGAGGCGCTTCTTTTACCTGACTTGAGACTGCGCACACAAAGCATGGGGTGGATCAGTGTACGTCAAGGTGGAAGAAGTCACTAGCTATCTCCTGCTGAGACCTTGTATTGAGAAAAGCCAAATTATGAGCCGCTGAGTTTAGCACAAGGGAAGGGGAAATTACTGTTTGTTATTCCACTGCTTGCTTCTTGGGTCTCGTGGACTTGATAGCTGAGCCTTATGTGGCTGTTGAGGTGGCTGGGGATGGGCTAGGAATTGAACCGAAGGAGGAAGTTTGTAAGAAAACTGCCATGAGATGCCTTTCCCATTACACAGATTCATGAAAAAACATTCACCGCAGTCTGTTGAATCCTCCTGCTGCCACTGCCTGCTACAGCGGTAGTAGCAGGAGTCGAAAGCAAAATGCTGGCTTTGCTGATTCATCTTGGGACGCTTTTCTGCTATTTCTATTTCCTTGCAACAACTGAACATCTTTTGTTGAAATATCTTAGACAATACAAGATGCAGAGTGACGGAGGGCCTCTGAAGGGGTGCGTGCTTGCCTGAGTGAATGAGGTGTTCCACGGGACCGACAGAGGTATTCAGCTTTGAGGATCCTACTACAACTCATAGTTCTTTCTTTCTTTCATTTTTTTTAAAGCTTTATCTATTTACAAGTGTTCCAGGGCTTTTGAGAGTGTTTCAGAGGAGTACTTTCTTCAGATTTTAGTAGGCTAAACTTGTTTATAACCAGTACAACAGAAGTAGTTGGATTTATTTCTTTTAAGTGGTGGTGCTTTAGATATTTTCACCATAAATGAGGATTGTTATTCACAGGAATTTGGGAACTCGTTGATGTTAAATAGTTCGTATCTTGCCAGTTGGAAAGCTTTGCTCTGTTTCTCCTGCCGTGGGGAAGGGCCGTCCAGGTGGGGAAGGGCCGGCCGCGCACACCTCGTGTCTTCTTGTGGGAAGCAGGAGGAGTGCAGCCGCAGCGGTGCCTGTGCTGTGTCTGTCCCAAGAAGCCTTTTGCTTGCTTCTGAGCTAACCTCTGGCCTGCAGAAAGAGACCGAGGTGGCCCTTTTAAAAGCGAGGGGATTGGAAAGGAGGTGGCTGCATTCCCTCGGGCATTGCGCTGTGATTGTGCTCTGACACTGCGATGGTTGAGAGAAGAGGAGAATAACCCAACCCAAATGAAATTTTCTTCTGGCTCTTGTGATTTAGTCTGACAATGGCCGTTTTGATGCTAATCTCATTAAATATCTCTACTGGATACATAGCAGTAAAAAACCACTCAGTTCTGGTGCCTGGGGTTGGAACCTCTCTCAGGGCGCAGGCAGGTGACAGCTCCAGTTCGTGCGAGGTTTCCTGAGGGCCCGGCCCCGATCCTCCTGGGGCCCTACAGCAGGAGGTGCGGGCCTGTGGCGGCCCCCCCGATGGCTTTGTGGGGTGACATGGCCGTGGCGGGGAGCCCTGGGGCAGTGGCAGCGGCTGCGAGGCACCAGGCCCGGCCCGAGCTCGTCATCGGGGCTGGTGCCCTCACTGCTGCCCTTTCTGGAGGGTGCTGCTGTGACTTGGTTTGAATAAGCACCTTAGACAGAAGCTGCAATTCTCTGGGTGTTGCTCGATTGAAAGCTCTCTTAAATCTCAAGCAGCAGAAACTTGCATTTCCAGAATTTAAAGCCCCAGAAGACCCAGAAGTTCAGCGTCTATTGATATGCTGATTATTTCAAGGTCAGGCTGGCAATCAGGAGCTGTTGCGCTGTCACTCATTATGGAAATAGCCTTATCTTTAAGTGAGGCTTCTTCACTCGGCTCTCGCAGCAGAATTCAAAATTTGGTTATTTGTCCTGCAGAGCCCCTGCCTTCGTTCCCCCGGTGCTTCAGGGGAAGCGTGCGGCCGGGGCTGGTGTAAAGGCAGCGCTGGTGCAAAGGCGAGGGCCTTCGCTTCGAGGCACTCGGGAGGATGGCTCTGTGAGGAGACCACCGAGCCTGGGACCCTGCGTCCTGCTGGCAGCTGTTGGAAACCAACGTACAAATACAAAGGAATCTGTAACTGAACAACCGGTTGTGAAATAATATTAAATTAAGCTCTTCGTACTGCTAGGAGAGTGGGATGGAAGTGCTCTTGGCATTGCATTTGTTGAAATACGACGTATCGAGCAAAGCATTGTTTTATGTTGAATTACTATTTTTATGTAAATGAAAAACACTACGAGCATGCATTCAAAAATGTTTTGCCAAGACTGTGCCTTGTACATTAATAAGAGGCTGTAACGAGGAAATGGTAATATACAATG